>NC_090908.1:10328322-10346787 GCF_040956055.1 Brachionichthys hirsutus | reverse complement strand
TGGCAGAGCGTGAGCTGCTCATCTTGCAGGGTCTCGAGGACCTGGACATCCAGGAAGATCAGAATGCCGTCTTTGTTTGTGAGCTCTCAGTCGAAGACGTGCCGGGGGAATGGTACAAAAACGGGGACAGGATACAACCCACCAGCACCATCAAGACCCGACAGGAAGGTCAGCCTCAGAGTTACAAATGTCCATCCATTTTCTTCAGATGGCATTGACGCTTCGCGGGTCACGGGTCTGCTGGAGCCTATCCAAGCTTGCTACGGACAAAAGGCGGGGTACACCTTGGACGAGTCGCCACCCAGAGACAGACAACCACTCACACACACACACTACGGAAAATTTGGGATTATCAAATTCACCTAAGTTGCACGTTTTCGGAGGTTGGAGGAAACCCCACGCTGACATGGGGAGACCATACAAACTCAAATAGGGTTCGAACCCGGTACCGCCATCCTGGGAAGCGACAGCGCTAACCACTACGCCACCGTGCCACCCAGCTCCAAACATGCAATTGATAATTTCTGCAATAATTAGTTCTTAAACACGAACCAAAAATGAGACATTTGTTAAGAATATCCCATGAATTTAAAAGGAAAAAATAACTCGCCTGAATTTAACAAATATCCGCATTATCACATTGATATTTTCCTTCTTCTGTCAGGAACCAAACATTTTCTCCTGATGTGTCACGTGCGCGCAGAAGACTCCGGAGAGATCAAGTTTGTCGGCAGACATGTTGAATCCGTGGCTTACCTGGAAGTGGAAGGTACAGCAAAGTCCAGGGTTGTCCTTTAAAATGAAGACGAATGACGAAATAAGTACTTTCAATGATCAGTTTTGTATCTCTGAAAATACGACGTACAAACGTTTGCCTATTCAAACCAGGATCTAAATACCTTTGTTCGCCCCAGAGCTTCCCGTCAGCATTGTGAAACCTCTGCAGGATAAGACGGCGCTGGAAAGCAGCCGCGTGATCCTCGACTGCACCGTGTCCAACCCCAGAAGTAGCATCCGCTGGTTCAAGGGCAGGACTGTCATCCTGCCCTCTGAGCACTTTGAGATCAGCAGCGAAGGCTGTTACCGCAAACTGATCATCCAGCAGGTGGCGCTAGAAGACGACGGCGTGTACAGCATGCAGGTCGGCGAGTACACATGCTCTTCTAAACTGGCCGTAGAGGGTAAGAGAGTACTTTGTTGTATTTTAGCACCAATGTTGTTTACTTTCACAAATTGAAAAAAAATCACTGCAGGTCTATCAAATCATCTTGATAACAAACAGATAGTAAACAAGTGTGTTAAAACCTCTCTGATGGTGGAGCAACTTAGTCCAGCATCGCAGCGCCACCTGCTGACAGAAAGGAGATAACGCAATTCAAATGTTTCATTTTTTTTTTTAAATATTTATATACCTTGTTTAGATTTGAAGCTTCAGGTCGTGACCGGATCCAAGACCAGAACCAGAAATCTGGTCATAAGAGTGAAAAATCTAAATAAAATCCCCCCCTTAAAAAAAAAAAAAAAAGAAAATTATTGTACATTTTTTTTCTGATTACTTTTTAGTGAGTGAAATAAATCAGATTCAAGCAAAAAAGAATTTGAATAGAACAGAATACAAATAAACTTTTACTTTAACTTGTCACTATCAGGTTAAACCTTTGAGTTTTAGGAGATGTTGTTTTATAGATTGTGTAGGCTAAGCTAACAGCTTTCCCTCCTCTGTCTGCGCTGACCCAGCCCAGTCTCTGGTCATGGTCAGAGAGCTGACGGATGTGGAAGTCACGGCCCCCGATGACGCCTGCTTTGAATGCGAGGTCTCGGCCCTTGTCCCCAGAGCCTCGGTGTGGAGTCTGAACGGGGAACCCTTACGTTCGAGCTCTCGGGTCCGGCTGGAGAAGACGGGCGCGCTCCACAGGCTGACCCTCAAGCAAACCTCCCCAGACATGAATGGAGTGGTGGAATTCTCGTCGGGGGAAGCAAAAAGCAGTGCCCAGCTTTGGGTGCTGGGGACATAAATGAAGGTGGAGTTGGAGGACTTTTATTTTTTTTTCCAAATGTATTTACACTTTAACTGTATTTATATTGTCAGTAAATGCGGTATCTATCTATCATAGATGCACTGTGATTTCAATTCATTGATTATATTGCAAAAATGATCAAATTATGTCCATAGCAACACTACACCACTAGAGGGCGACATTAACAAAGTCCGTTGTGAATCTAAAAACATCAGAAGTGGAACTCTGGACGATACTTACGTTAGCAAACAGTGATAGAGTAGTTTTTAAGAAGACGCATACTTGTTAGAATCATTATGAAACCACGTCTTCTGATTTTTAAATAATAAAATACTGTGCTAGATTCAATCTGCTTGACTTGGCAGTGCACGTTCAGCGCATAGAAAACACAGTAAACGTCTTTGAGCCCTTTGAGTGCCGCTTTCTACAGACGATATAATTATAATGTGTTGACGGTCCGAGTCTCTATCACGTCACTCAAGCAGAATTCCATTCACTGAACTCATCTGAGCTACTCCAGGAGCTATTTTCAGCGTAATGCGATGCGGATTAACAAATTAAACTAAGATTTCTGCTTTTTCCTCGTCAAAATCTCTAAATAATTTAAGTAGACATGGATTCGGCGTTCACTGACCCCATCCAGTCCTCAGCCTGATTCTTAATCTGCTTGACTTTCACAGTTGATCCCTGAGTGACATCTCCCATCTGTCATCGCCGAAGTGACGGCGTAACTGTAAACATTATCTCTATAAAAGCGGTTTAAACAGGGTTTTATTGCTTTTCGTGAAGTTCGATTAAATCAGGGAGTGGATTTTTCTTTCAGTAACCTGCAATTAAATGAACAAAATCTCTATTCATAGAAGATTGGTCATAGTCAGTGTGAGCAGTTGGTTCCTTTGTTATCATACACATAGCAGTTTGGATGTAAATAATGTCCTGTGTAATCGTGCTTATAAGAGGTTTAACCTGAATGTGCATTTGTGACAATAAATATTTGAATTCTGACTTTACTTTGCAGCAGTTCTCAATTTCATATGTATCGTTTCATTTGTAAAAAAAAAATATCTCTTAAATTTTGAATCTTGAATTTCACCAACGGAACAGACTTATATTTTTTTGGCAGTATCACACAGAACAAATGAGGAGACAAAATATTGAAGTGAGATTTGATCGGTTTCAAAATAAAATCATGCTTTATTGATGCAAGGTAAAAAATATCACTTTTGTTTTTGCTTATCTTTATCAGCAGCAATTTAAAAACTCTAAAACAAAACTTAACCTTTTTTTTTTTTTTTTTTACTCGACAACATTAACACTCTTGTTGCATACAGTAGAAAAAAGTTAAAACATATTTAAAGACAGGTTAGGATTTTCCAAATATTGTCAAAGCATGGATTGTTTTGTTTTTTTAAATATTTAACCAATGTGAAAAGTTAAACTAACACAATCACAGCAAAACCCACACATACAATTACACACACGCGTGTTCCAGACTGAAGCAAAGTCAACCTGGACTCAAACATGCCCCCCCCGCCCCCCCCATGACGCTGAAGACACAGAGTGCGTTTGCGACTCGCAGGGAGAAACTCGACTTCAAGTTTACCGATCGGAGGCTTAAAGTGTGCTTTCGAATCAGACATCAAAGTCACTCCGGTCACCTCAGCGGGACGCGGCCTCCTCCAGCATTGCATCAGTGTGAAGTGTCGGACGCTATGGCGCTCAAAATAAAAGATTCGACAGAAGAAATCAAATTAGGTAAAATAACACTAAAATCAAAATTCTGATATACAGTACTTTATGTACATAAACAACAACGAGTGTGCGGTGGGTTTCGTTTTCTAATGTTGATCTAGAACTGCTTAGAATGTCCAGAACCAAATTAGATGTCATTATTCACTCTGTGCTGCTTTTTTTTTTTTTTTACTGGTTTGGGTTATTAAATATTGATTATTTATTAGTAGCTGGAGTCCAGTAATAGAATTTAGTGATTAAACCTTTCAGTCATCTGTCATGCAGAAATCAACAATAACTGATGATTGCTGTTCAGCCTGTTCAGTCTGAATGTAGAAACGCAGTGCTTGAATATTTAGTATGGATGACAAACATATTAATAAAGCAATATTTGTGATTGTCATTTTCTGCAAACCCTTTTTTTTTAAGGAAATTATTTAGGTAAATTTAGCAACAATCTATGCTGTGTGTGTGTGTGTGTGTGTGTGTGAAACTTCAGATGTTTTTACACAGCGCTTTACTGCATGGACACGAGAAGTAAAAAAAAAAAAAAAAAAAGACAAGTGTGGTTCACTTGTGTCAGAACGACCGTCACGCTACAGGCGTCTGCATCACATTCACATACAGACACTGCAAATGATTTCGACAGAAGTCTTTGACTCTCACATTCAGAGTCCATCTAGTGTTACCCAACAGCAACCTGCCGGAGCGGCTGCATGCTGCGATCCCAACCCGCCTTTCCCGGTCCGTACTGTAAGAACACGAGGTTAAACATAAGCTTTTTTTAGCAGTGTGGTCCTTGTAGTTGGAAGCAGCGTGAAAGCCTGTTGCCCCCCCCCCCCCCCCCCGCTGCAATGACAGCAGCAGCTGCCGGTGATTATTTTCACCTTAGCGTCCGGTCTCTCGTTAGCTTGAAGTCCTCTGCTGCGTGAGAAAGTCATAGATGTCGTCCACCTCACTTAGTCGCTCAAAGAAAGGGATGAGATCGAGGAGCTCGGTGTCCGACATGTCGTCGAACCAGGACGCCACGGGCACCTGCAGGGCAGGAGGACAAGCAGCGAGGCATTGGAGAAGCTATTCAACATTAGCCACAGCTACATTATGAGAGTGTTGATGAGTGTCGGCGCGTTTCATACTGCGTTGTCGGGATGGAAGATGTAGGAGGCCGGGGAGTTGTCGATGATGATGACCTTGTTCAGCTCTCTTCCTAAGCGGCTCAGGTCTTTTACGTAGTTCCCTTTGTGGAAGACACAAGACTCCCGGAAGAGACGGCACCTGAAGGCCCCCCATTTGTCCAGCAGGTCCGACACAGGATCTGCATACTATGGCAGTAGAGGGGGGGGGGGGGGGGGGAGAAGCTATAAACATGCTGAGCTACAGTTCCGTAACTATCAAGGCAAAATTCTGATAGAAACAAATGAGATGCAATTTCAACGGGGAAATCAAAGCAATCCATTTTTTACGACTAAAGAACATATAGTGAACCATATATATATAAAAAATATATCGAACAATGTATAGTGTAGTATTTACTAAAAAAAAAGGGGGGGGGGGGGGGGGATATTAGAAATTTTAAGAAACAAATAAAAATCTTTTTGTCCACCAGGGGGAAATGTTGTGACCATATTAGTGACATGTTTGTGCTTTAACCTAACTTTATTAGGAAACAGAGTTCTACTCACGCCAGCAGACAACAACCATTAACTCAAGGTCACGTGTTTCTCCTACGACTGAAGGATCATTATTCATTCATTCTTTTTAAAACGTTTTTTGGTCTCGGCCACCAATTCTTTGTCGTTTTCTACAGAGCCACTAATGTGCACTTCATTCACTAACTGGACCGGAGAGAACTTTGCTGGCAAGACAAACAAGAATCCTCTGCCAAAACTGAACAATCCCGCACCTCCGTTCAGCTCGGCTGACCCGCACCGCTCCCGTTCCAGGACTTCACGGAAGTCGGCTCGTTTTGCATCGCAGCATATTTGAAATATTTCGCCAGATATTCATTGAGTGATTTTTTTATTCATAATTCTCAATCCATCGAGTGCGACCGAACACATGAATAAGGTTAACACAACCTGAGCGGTTTGAAACAGCGTCTGCCTGCTGCAATGCACACACGCACACACACACACACACACACACATTACCCGTTAGAAACAAGCAACACAACGCTCACCTTGGACAAGCTCGCTGTGAACAAAACACACTCAAACAACTCTCCCATCCTCTTCAGGAATTCATCGACGTGCGGCCGCTTTAAAACATACACCTGGATGGAGACACACAAGGTGCATGAGAATGAAATACAGGTACTTGGGAAAAACACACATATGTCCATATAACACATTCTGATCAGCCGTATCGTTATCGCTATTATAGTAGGCAGTATTTGAACCGTTTGTTCTCAAAGCATGAAAAAAAAAAGGGGGCAAGCATAAAGATCTGAGCGCGTTTCACAGGGGTCTAAATATGACGGCTAGAAAACTGGGTCAGAACTTCTCTAGAACTACACGTCGTTGACATTCTAGTGCCGGTCTATCCCACACGGGAGCAAAGGAATGGAACGGATGCAGGATCGCATCATCTGGCCTCCAAAATCTCCGGATCTTAATTTAAATCAAGCCTCCGAGGGACGGAGCCGGATCAAAATAGCCAATTCCTTTAGGTCCCACGTCGCAAATTAAAGAGCTTAAATGATCTGTTGTTAGTGTCTGTGGCAGAAAGCACAGCCCACCGTCATGGGGAGTCCATGTCTGGACGGGTCAGGGCTGTTTGGGCAGCAAAGAAAAAGGGGGGGGGGGGGGGGACCTACACAATACCAGGCAGGTGCTTGTAAGGTTACGACTGACTGGGGAATACAGAGAGGGGAAAGCCTCATACACACACAGCCCCTGGACTTCCTGCAAAGTGTTGACACTTATTGGGAGGCAATAATAGAAATTCCGTGGCCTGACCCTCAGCCGTTAATATGATAACAGGACGTAATACAAAAGGGACAGCCTCGTAAACACCCCAACAGGATTTGCCTACTCCCCCCCCAAGACGCTGGCAGCCTTGTTTCTGAACCAAGTCGTCCCGAATAGGCCTTCCCCTCTTTAACAAGCCTATCCTGGATTACTTGAAGCAGACCCAGGCCCTTTGGACAGCAAAGCTCCCGTCTTCTGGGAGGTCCCAGCACGACCAGATTGCGGTCGCCATTTAACGCCTACGGGGAAAAGTGGCAGCCGTTCCCAAGCACTAATAAGCAGGTCATACTACACGCCAGCATAGGATTGATGGCCTGTGGTTTCTGAGAAGCCTTGCCAGGGTTTCCTCATTTCGTCAGGCCATGGAAATAGCCACCTGCTGCTCGGAGCCATCAACAGAGCGGGGCCACTACTCTGTCAGGAGGCTAGCATAGCGTGAACCGGAGCCGCCATGAAGGATATTTGAATTTTACTCATCACATTTTTGTATTTTATTCGAGCGTTCGGGTGACGCATAGCAAGGATGGCGGCTACTTTTGTATCACGGTGGGGAGACTGCAGAACACGACAGCGACGGACCCTTTCGATGCCTACCTGGTGGACCGTTCCATCTATTTCCACTGGAATGATAAAATCAGCATTGTTGACTGGCTGTTGAGAACAAAAGACACACCAAAATGCACATTTAGAATTTACAACATTCAGAAGAGATAATAGCGACGACAACAAATCGACGGCGGAGATACATGTGCCCTGTAGACACAAAGAACGCAACTGAAGCATCTTTAGCATAACGCAGTACCGTAAATAATACGACACTTGAAACATCTCGCATTGAAATACAGAGAAGTGACAAGGCTGATAAAAATACCGGACCTTTTTTTTAGGCTGGTCTCACACCTCAAATACCTTCTCAAATGTTCACATCGCACCATAGCATGTTCTATATAAGGCACTACGCCGTGACCTATGCGCTACGACGTAATGAGTTAATGCCGTTTATTCTGTTCTGCAGGAAGAATGCTTTGCATTCAAATGAGAAATTGATAGGAATGAAACATTATTGATTCCTTGTTGCCAGACTCACAGCAGCGCCACAAACGATAATGCGTGGAAGTGAACCGTGGAAGAGCTTTGCAGCGCCGTCAGCGAAAATGTAAATCCAATGCTAACGGTGGTTTAGCTCTTTGCCTCGCTCTGCCATTTATGTTATTTAACATATAAAGGTGGCCAACTTAATGGAAAATATTCACTCATTTTTGTCCGATTAACCTGCAACATATGCAAACACTTCGAATACAACCTGAGAGTATGCATCTATTTTCAGGTTCAACTTCGTATATGTAAAAAAAAAAAAAAAAGATTTACACATGACACTGACATTCCTCTGTCCCTGAAATACAAGCAACACAAAACCTGTTACCTGACACTATTTTCAGTTTACATGTCAAAGTAATAATGCGTTTTATTATTGTGTGAAACATGGAGGTCACAGAGTCTGGCCCTGTTTACACATAGCAAGTGGAAATATCCCGTGACATCCCTTCGGACAGTCAGTGACTTGAGAAGATCTAAACACCACATGGCACACATTACATCATTTGTCGTGGCACTGGAGCCTTGACTTTGTTCCCTGAATGTGACCTTAAAAGGCACAACAGTGATGAAAACGTAGCCAGTTATTTGTAGAACTGTGTTAAACTTATTTTATCCAAAAACCTAAACTATTTATCAAACTATTTTCTGTTGAGGTTTTTTTTTTTTGGAGAAATTATTTGGATTAACTATACGACTCATTGCTTTCACCAGCAATCTTTGAAAAACTAAATGAGCAATATGTACCCGGTATATGTAATAATGTAGTTATTGAAAATAAACTGAACATTACTGCCGGTACTCAAATCTGAGAATGCCCTTCTGATTTGAACATAACTAACAACCTAAACTTTCTTTTAATTACTTTTTCAGACCGCCAGACTTTCAGTTGTAGTCGGTTATGCATCATGAAACCAGAGAACCTACACCATAAAATAAGCTAATGCTAAAGTGACACAGGAGCCCAGTCCTTTAGGATAAAAATAAGTCATGTGCATCCTAAAAATATGTCATGAGTGCAAATCCTACTGCTAATTGGTTATGCCTGCTTTAGCTTAGCAAGTACAGTACGTTGTTTGCTTTCACACTTTTATTACATTTGCCAAGTCGGCTTTTTAAGTAATTAAAAGCAGCCAAAACTGTAAAACTCTACAAAGATTTAGTCCAAATAAAAAAGTGGATGTTGAAACTGAGAATAAAAGCATTTTTGCCATCATAATTAAATTATATCATACTGTATCATACAGGCTGGTTAAGACTCTCTCTTTGTTTTTGACTGTCCTCCAGTCGTTGTTTCTCTCTCTCTTCCTTAACCCAACTGGTCAAGACAGATGGCCGCCCACTCTAGGTTCTGTCCAAAGTTTCTCCCTGTTAAAAGGGACGTTTTTCTTTGCCTCCGTCGCCAACGTGCTTGCTCTTGTGGGTTCTGTCTTTCCCTGCAGGTCTTTCCCTGCTACACCTAGAAAGTGCCTTGAGATAACTCAAGGTTATCTGTAATGATCTGGTGCTATAGAAATAAAAATGTATTAAATTGAATTCATTAAGACAGCTTTGACATTATTGCCAATAGTCGTCATTTTTTGCAAAATAGCAAAGCCTTCCCAAAGAGTTAATAAACGCACAGTTATCAGCCAGTTATTGTATTGTATTGTTAATAGTGATTATTATTGCACTTATTATGGAGCGTCTTCCTCCAACGTAGTGTCTACTGCTTAATGGTAAAAATATGTCGATGGAAAAATCCGAGCAGAGTCATTACTAGTTTTAAACTAGATGTGTTGAGAGAGAAAGAATATTTACATGCTTCTATTTTGGGCTCTCAAATTGGTATTTTATGACTCTGTAAAGGATCCCAGTAAAGAACGAGGTATATGTATGACTGCAAAGGAGATCACACAGGCCAACTTACCTTAAATGAACTATGCACTAGTGTTTCATCCAAATCGATGACGACACAGATCTTCCCTGCGTCATTCGATTTCATCCGTGGGAGCAGCGGTTTGGCTGAAGTCTGAGGGCAGAAGGAGAGTTAATCGCTGAGGCTGATTCGGTTCAACGGTTGCCTCTGCATGTAAAAATGCAAAATATGAACAACCGCTCCAAATAGGAGCGAGTCTTCGCTTGACTAAAGGGCACAACAGGTTGAGACCAGCTGCTCGGAGAACACGAAACGACCGGCGGCGCTGCTGTATTCTGTAGACCTTGTAAGGAGTGCTTCCCTCCCAGTGTAGGTGGATTTGATGTTTTCTGTGATGAAACGTCTTCCTATCATCAATGCTGTACCAACATCAGAGGATTTCTCCTCTGATCAGGCCCGTACTGAAGATATTAAGGACTCGCTCAAGTACCAACTATGGTAATAAAAAAGTTTATCTCTGTCTTCCGTCCATGTGTATGTGGGAAAAACAAGACATTTTAATGGACGTACTGTAAGTGTGTACAGGTGGACCTGAAAACTACGTCTATAACATTCCATTTTGCAACTGCTGGTTGCAGAAACTCTTGAGCAACATTGGACCAATTTTCAAAAATCAATATCCTCGTTTCATGTCTCACTTAAGACACAAAAGACCTTCGACAGTGACTCTTCAGCATGTTGTCGTTGCATGCAAAGTGTCTATTAAAGGGGTTAATCAAAGCTTAGGATGTTACAGCCATGTTGACGGAGCATGTAAATATCACCATCCGCTTTCATGTCCATCAACAAGTGGTCAGAGATCTGTGCTTGCTAATCCAGTCCCGATGCTAAAAACAAATTGCATGACCAAAGAGGATGCCTAATATCACTTGTGCAGAGCCTGGAGTTTGACACGGATACCTCACAATCGGTTAGCTTTGAGATCTCCTGCATCTTTATTCACTGCCAGGCTGGTCTTAATGGTGAAAAAATAGATCAGGAGATTTGACTCGATTCTGTAATAGCAATCAATGAGGTGCAATGACTTGCGATACCTGCGCCGCTGGGGGAATGCAGTAGTCGCATTCACAGGACTCAGAGGAGTCGTCGTCACTCTGCTCTTCTTCTGAATCTGTGCTTTGTTCTTCCTTATTTTGTGCATCACGTTCCTCATCATTGGCAAGTTGTGAGAAAACGCTGTGAATGATATCTGAAGGGGGATTCGAGTCCATTGAAACGTTAGTCAATCCACAGTCATTCCCTGATTCCAGAGTGTCTTCGTTGGTTGTTTTTTCTACTAGAGAGGATCTGGACACATTTTCACCGAGTTCACTAACTTCCTTACTTTCTAGTGTAACTGCTTTGCACTCCTCTGGACTCATCTGGACATCTCCTTGTGTCTCAGTCTCTTTCGAGCATAAAAGAGCATCTTCTCTTTCATTCCCACCTTCATTGAACATGATCTGATCAGACGATCTTCCATCCATCGTAAATCCATGTGTGTCTTGTTTAACAGATGACTGTATGCTTTTAATCTGATATATATAGTAGTCCTCGACACCTTGCTCGCACGCTTCTACGCCGTCTTCTAGGGTTGACCAATATGGTTCAATTTCTGAACTTGCGATTAATTCCTTGTCACAAAAGTCTTTGTCCGCCTCTTTGCAATCAATAGCAGATGTCTGATTATTATCATTAAAAGAGACGTTTTCCCCTGTCATTTCATAATCCAAATCATCGGAGACTTCGTCCTCATAAGCGTCACCTTCAACTGAAATGTCATCTGCATATGGTGCACACATATTCTCTCCATTTCCAGAGGACAGACAGACCTCGGCATCTTTTTGACAGATTTCCGACACAGGGAAATCAATTGAAAATGTTTTTCCATCAAAAGTATCTTCATCTTCCTCTGCTTCCTCATAGTTCCCTGGATAAGGGTCACAAGCATTGGGCTCGCTTTCCTCAGCTTCATCCTCTCCTTGGCTCGATTCGGATTCTGTTGCCCAGTCGTCAGGTTGTTTCTCTGATTCATATGACCCGGATGAGGCATCGTCTCTCATGCTTGCCTCCTCGCTTGCTTCTTCGGGGGCATCGGAACATGCATCGTTGTCCTGCATGTTCATTTTCTCATTGATTTCATTGTGTGCGTTTCTATTTTTGGCAAGAACTTCTTCAAGATAGAGACAGGCGTCGATATCTCCCCCATCAAAGCAGGAAGTGTAGCGTCGCTTTTGAACAAATGCACGTCCGTCGTAGTCAGCTTTGTCAAATAGATCGAAGTAATCCGCAATAACAATATCAAGAGTTGGTGTTTTCGTATTATCCTCATTCATTCCGATAACGTTGCTTTGCTCCGTTTCTTCGTCATCTTCAAAAGATTCCCACCGGGTCTGCTCATCGCTCGAATCTTCCTGAGCTCCTTTTTCAGATTCCTCAGATGAATCAGAGCAGGAATCGGAAGGAATACTGCCTTCAGGACAAGTCTTAAAGGATTTGGCTTCAATGGAAGAACAGTCCGAGGAGCCATCTTCTTCAGAGACACGCTTACAAGTCCTTACAGAGTTGTGCTCCGTGGTAGTGCATTGGCGAGTTGATTCGCGGCTCATCTCTGGGCTATCGGTCTCATACATTCCACAGTAATCTGTGGACATGCTAGACAGCTGGTAGTTTTGTTTAGCAAGCGGGTTTTCAATCGGAAAGGTAACACCTTGACCGTCGTCAAAATATACATGAGCAAGTGTTCTGAAATGAGAGGGATTTACTTCCCCAACGCTTTCATCAATCGACTCTGCTTCAGGTGGATAGTTCTCTTCACCGGCACTACATTCACTTTGATTCCGAATCTCGTCATACTCACAAAGGTCGGCATCGCAGTCCAAAGAGTCCTGCGTATCAGAGCTGTTAGGTGCGATACCAGTCATTTTGAATTGTTCAGAGTCCCCTGTTGATGTCTCTGGCTTTGTGTCGAAGCCCTCTTTCTGTTGATCAGAGGTTTCATATTGTTGCAGTAACCTGATGGGATCGATGCATTCAGGTATGAAATCCGATATTTCACACTGCCCAAAACTGTCACAGTTCAATGCCAATTTAAACTGCTGATGAGAGGGCTTGCGTCGCTGAAATGGTTGGAGGTGTTCTGGACAATGTTCACAGCAAGAAGTACATTTGGAAGCTATGCTATGATTAGCACAGTGCTCAGAGGACTTGCAAGGTATAAAACGCTCACTATGTTGGGCACATTCATCGCGTGACTGGATTAACCCCAAAGTCTCACAGCTATCAACAAAGTGGTCGGATTCACAAAGTCCGTTGCTTGTCGAGTATTGCTCAAAAGCTATAGCAAGACCATTGCAACATGTGCAGGATTCATCTCTATTCATTTTGCAATGTTCCACACGAAGGACAGACGTCTCAGCGTCTCCGTTGACATCAGTCCGCTCAGTAAATTCCACAAGGACCTCTACGCCAAGGTCAGCGCTTCCCTTGGACAGTCTGGTCAGGTCTGCAGCTTCTGTTAATTTTGCAATCTGGCATTGTTCAGTCAGCATGATTTCAGCAGACGGTCCCCCTTCTCCGGTGACTTGACCTTCCTCAGAATCTTCGAAAATACATCAAGATTTATTTCTCAGGTCTGATCTCCATGCATTGTGTCCACATCCTGCGGAGTCCAAGCCAAAATGCAAGGTTCTGTTTGGAGTGAACGCTCACATTGGTGGTGGGGAGGGTCAGTCTGTGAGAGCAACAGGAGCAGCGTGCACTCAACATGACAGGCTGTCACAACCAAAACTGAGACTAGCATTTGACAGCCCCGCCCTCCTTTGCCTGAGACCGAGCTATTTATTTTGGGGACTTGGAAAGATGTGACAAATAGCTTCTAGAATATCAAATCTCTATTAAAGGCTGAACTAAGGCATTAATCTGAAACCGACACCTGAGAAAGTCTTCACCACTTGATCTTCAGGCCACGACGGCCAAACCTCATTTTGTTTTCCAAGAATATACTTACCGTAAATATAGCACAGTAAGACAATTGTCCATAAATGAATAGGTGGACTATCGGGTGCCGTTTTAACACTTGTAAACATCCAAACGCACACATCTATGCGTAAATGACACATCTATTAATAATTGATCAAATGATCACAGGTTCAGGGGTTGCATGAGTACATGTTCCTAATCACTCCTGATAAAACCTTATTAGTTTTCTTCTCAAAGTCAATCGATGTATGTTATATTTACAGTCGCTGCTATTAGATTTTAGCAGCAATCCCCCAGTCGGTCCAGGTCTGTAACGTTTACACCATGTCAGCACCTTCTTGTGATGCCCATTCATCTTGATTGATGTCCAAACAGGAAGTACTTTTCAACGCTGCCGTACATTAGTTCACAGCCCAGGATAAATGCGCTTGTAAGCGCAAAACGTTTCGAGCCGAGAAAACACGCATTTTACTCAATCAATCATCTTGACCATGTTCTATACATGTATGTATTTAATACAAGCAAATAATACACAAAGCACACACGTGGACTCATATAATAATTTAATTCATAATACACAAGAATACACCTGAAGAAAATGAGTAAGATGGGGAGCAAGGTGTAAAGAGTTGAACTCACCTTAGATAGATTCCCATTTTCTTCTACTAAGAGCGGCGCATTCTTTTTATCCGGAGGCGGCTCTAACTCTTTGTGGCATAGACAGCAGAAGAGACTGTGGAAAAGACCTCGACTGCGAGGTTTCTTCTTTTTTGGGGGGGGAATTTGGACCGCATCTGGAACAGAGAGACAAGAAGAAGAAACAATGCATGACCGTCATACCAACAACATTGTTTTCCCGATAGTGACTTCAATGTCGCTAATGATTGTTCTTCAATGCGTAACATCGACTATAAATGTAACACTGCTTGCACAACAAAGATGATAAATCATTTAGTTGTTTATTCCCACCAGTGACTAAAAGAAAAAAGTGATTTACTGTCCTGCAGTCCAGTCACACGTGGGCAATCCATTCACTGACGTGAGTATTGGAGCTAATGTGGATCCATTGCATCTGATCTGAACATCAATCCCATCCGTCAGCAGGACCCCGACTGTGATCTCCCACGGTAAAAATTGCTTGCACATGGTTATTTTAGTTGCGCCGCCAAAGGTTAGCAGACATTGCATAACAGTGTAGGTGTATATTTCAGCCCTTAAAATAGCCAGGTGAAGAGAAAATAACAACGTTTTAACTAAAGGAAAATCTTTATTTGAAAGAACAGCGGGTGCCAAGGCTGAATAGATCCTACTCGCGTTACTGTGCGTTCATCTCATCTGGATCCACAAATTATAAAGGACTCAACTGTTAGATGCTAACCCGCTGTGTAGCTGCTAAATAGCATCACCACCGAAGAGATATTTTTACCCAGCAGATGGATTATTATCTGAATCTGCCCCACAAAGTACACACTCATCAAATGCATACAATTACCGGTTTATATATATATATATATATATTTTACATGTTTACTAATGGTGCCCTGCGATGAACTGGCGGCTTGTCCAGGGTGTACCCTGCCTCTCGCCCATTGACTGCTGGGTTTTGCTCCAGCTTGGCCCGTGACCCGATAGCGGAATAAGCGGTGAGAAAATGAAATGAGAAAATGTTTACTAATGGATTATTCAACCAAAATACATTTATGCCTAGCTCCTGCCAAGCGTGGAAATGTAACTTTACGTAACCCTGCTGAGAAACCACCCAAGTAAGCAACCAACCAGTCAGCCGTTCAACCAACCAACGAATATGGCTGACATCCTAATCCCCTTGGCAGGAGCTGTTATCACAGTCATAGTATGTCTCAGTTCTTTCTATCAGTTTTGACGCAATCCAAGAATTTTAAGGGTCATGGTTACGGTTTGAGCCCGAATTGTCTTCTTCCATGTCAACACCAAGAACAGACAGGGCGAATCACTAACTCCACTCGTATCCATACATACGGCAGCGCAAATAAATAAATAGAATAAAAGCATTGACACAGAAACTAAATTAAATATCCTATTTATCGTGGTCCAGTATGTCTGTGTGTCTCAGACCAGACATAGCAGTTAGTTAGAAGTGTAAAAATGACTTTATGCCAACCCTTCCATCTAGCCTAGCGTCAGCCTCATTAAGTTTGACCTACATTTACTAGGCCTTCACTATGTCTCTGGTCAGCTGTTGACTGAAAGTGGACAAAGTCACTGGGGAGGGCTCATCGTGCTTGTCGGGACATACCGTGTGGTCCCCGGGTGAAAGGTCTGTGTGCAAACGTGTGAAGGAACAAGGCAGGTGACGCTTGCGGTATTCACTGCGGTGCTTCTGACATTACACATCAGAGTGCTGCAAAAATGGCTGCCGGCGGCTAACGATCGGATCCTGTGTGTATATTTAGTGCCGCACACTCCCACCACGCCATAAGCAGTCACAAACACAATCCTGTTGTGTCTCCTTCAACCTGAAGCAGGGAATGGCTAAGCTGCGGGTTTTTTTTACCGCACGGAGCAGCTTCAGGGCATGCGGAGTAGAATCAAGAGAGAGAGAGAGACGTCACCATTGGAAGACATTTGAACTGCCTACATTTAAATCTGACCGAAATAGTGGATGGACCCACAAACACAGACCTCCCAGGAGGCCTGTGTTTGTGGGTAAAAAATGAAGCGTTCATATGGGTGTGCTCATTTTCTCTTATGCATCAATTTCAAAACATTAAAAATGACACGCTTGACACCGTGCATGTTGAAGAAAGCTACACTGATACCGTCGTGATGGGGAGGATTGTTGCTTGAGCTAGTAAACTGGACTGTGCTGCCACCTACTGGACACAGCCCTGAGAAAGACTCCAGATGGGTAAAAATCAGTTACAAATGACAGATTTGTTTCAAAATTCAGTACCAGACTATTAATCTTATCTCATTCTGTCTTCTTTCATGACAATGGACCGTATTTGTTGATGAAAAGGCTTTGATAAGCTTGACAAAACCCTCAAACATCAGTCACCTGAGGCAAGGCTGTGACTGCAAACAACAGCCAGCGCCGCCTGATGTTTTAATCATATCAAGTGGGATGTTTTCCCTCGTTCTCCAGCTGCAACCGGCAGGAAGCTGGAGGACTATTCTTAATGCCAAACCTCCATGCGTGAATGCGGGAGGAAGTCGAAGCATGCAAATAAAACAAACACAGGACGGCGTCCGCTCAGGAAGCAGACGACACACGAGTTGATCCCGCCTCGTGAAGTCAACCAACCGGCTCTAACAGTCCTGATAAGAGAGCAACTTTACTTTGCAGGTGAATAGAAGAACCAGATTTCTATTTAATTAACGTCCTGCAACAATTTTCAGGACGTTTTCCTCTCATGCGGAGTCTGTGCAAACAAATACGCATTAATACGTCGCAAAACTCTGGTGATACACATCCAACAGGACAACGTAATATTTAGGGAAATACCAAAATGTATTTTTAACCTGTGACAGAAGAGCAGATGAGAGCAATCAGGTAAACAACATGACAACATTTATTTGCACATCCAGAGAAAGATATTACTGCATATGGCTGCTAAATGTTGACCCCCCCCCCCCCCCCCCCCCCCATCACGTTTTTAATTGGTTTACCCTTCAATGATTTGGTTGGCAAACAGTTCTGTTTAATTGTGTTTATTCCTGGTTATCTACAGATATTAAAATAAGAATTGAGGTCCAGCAGAGAAAGAATTGGACAAAAAGACTAGAAGGAACAGTGGAACTTCACTGACGATGAAATAATAACAAATATTAATACTCTCGGCCTAAATTAACATCAAACTGTACCTGTATGTTTGAACGGTGGCATGAGAACTTTAACTTTAGTAAATGATGTGCAGGAAGACTAAAGATAGCTCATTCATTCATCTTCTGAACTGCTTAATCCGTTAAGGGGTCGAGGGTCATGCTGGAGCCTATCCCAGCAGTCAACGGGACGAGGGGCGGGGCACACCCCGGACAAGCCGCCAGGTCATTGCAGGACCACACATAGACAGCCAACCATCCACGCACACACCCCCACGGGCAATCTGGTGTAGCAAATTCACCGAAATTGCATGTTGGAAAGGCTAAAAGTCGGATTCGAACCTGTGACCTCTTCGCTGTGAGGCAACTGCGCTTACCACTGCGCCACCGCGCTGCCCATTTGATTAAAACAAAAAAAAAAAAACTGACTCAGCTCAACCAGACCAAAACAATAACAGTGAACTGTCATGGTGACCCCGCCCCCTTCGAGCGCGCGCGCGCGTCGTTTCCGACGTGAAACCGAACTCTGGACGTAAACTTCAAACACACAACAACAAAGCTAAGCGGGACCTTTTAGCGTAACACAATACAACACACGATAAAACGTCCTTTACGGAAACCTATTTGGGGAGTTTTACTCATAACCGGGCGACTGCCCGAGACTCCGGTCCGCCCGGAGTGACTCAGAGGTCGTTAAAGAACGTCCAAAGATTATTTACGACGACGTCATTCGAGGGTAAAGAAGTCTCTCAGAAGCAGGAGACATTGTTGGGAGTTCATTGATTCGCAGAGCAAGTCGGTTAGCCTTCCGGACACGTCGGCGACCTCATTTAGCCGCTGGCTAGCGGCTCGCTGGTGTTTGTCATGCGCAGCTGAAAAGTTCGGAAAACTTCTCCCAACTTACCTTCCTCACGACAAGTGGCATTTTCCTCCTCGTCTCTGGTTACTTGGGTGATTATCGACGGCGAATGGG
>NC_090908.1:10268687-10328222 GCF_040956055.1 Brachionichthys hirsutus | reverse complement strand
CAGGATGTGAAGCTTTTCACCAATATCACTTTACGTCCAATGATCGTTCGCTCGTTTCGGTATATCGGCGATGAAAATGTACTTCGGTTACTTCAATAACTTTTTGTTGTTTGTTTTGGTTTACTTTTTTCTTTTTTTTTTTTACACACTTCCGGGTAAGAAGGGGGCAGTCTTGAAACCGACCGAGATAAAGTTAGGGACGGTGTGTAAAGTGCCCACACGAAAGATTGATTGAAACTTATTTTAAATGTCTGTAATCGCATGTCCAAAAGAAGAAGGGTGTCTTAAAAAATATAATTTTTACAATTAAAAATAAATAAATAAAATAACTGGAATAGTTCTCTGTAATGTTTTTGTTGGTGTTTGTTTGCCTGCAGGCGTACTCCAGAGGTTATCAAACAATTCTGATCAAACAAATTTAAGAGAAGTATAACACAAGAAATAAAATATGATGGAGATCAGGACTGTCATCTGGATCCAATTATTATAATTTATATATTTTTTTGTCAGATGCTTGGGTTATTTACAAAAACTTCACTTCACAATTTGTAGAAAATGCCTACAAACTGAAAATGACAATGACATAGCCATAAGTCTGTATATTCCACTTTTGAATCATAATACAAAGTATTGCCTGCTAATTAACGCAGCCTCATAGGTAGCAGGAGCTAGTGTAGCACAGCCAGTGTCTCCCTTCAGTGTGTCAGCAGATGATGATTAATAAAAGCATTTCATTTCATCAGTGTCCCAAGTCCGGATAAATGCAGAGGGTTGCATGCAATCAACGTAAAATATGAAAGTCATACCGGATTGGTCGAGGCATAACAACGACCACCATCAGCATTGTTAATTTAACACAAAGGACACTGGTGGAAATTTGATGAATTCATTATTGTGAAAATAAATTTGTTAAAAGTTCGATATTCAGTATTTCTCCGATGAAGAGATTCCATCCTTCTGGTTCTGATCCAGTCCTAGTGAACTGGAGAAGATTGTTTGATAATTAGTGAGGGGGGGGGGGGGTCAATAAGAACACTGCCAGCAAAAAAAAAAGTATTTTTTATTATGCGCATAATTGAAGTTATGTACATAACATGGATCCAGGATACTGACTGTTGGACTGCACTCTAACAGAACGACGGCTCATCCCGTCCACGCAGAGACGCTGCATCAGAGGATGTCGACACGAGCGGAGGACTGGTCTGTGCCCAGGTTGTTCTCCACAAACACTTCATATTTGCCAGCATCAGACAACTTGGCACTTTTGATCGTCAAGATTGTGTTTGTGTCTCCAACATCAAAAAACACCCTGAAAGACAATTGAAGTGTCGTAATTCCCACAGTGGTACTCAAGGCTTATTTCAGCCTTGAGTACCACTGTTGTGCTTCTCTTGGCTTTAATGTTGGCTGGGCCTTTCGAAACCTTGGCAGGGACTAGAAAAGCATGATGCAAACAGTCCATCAGCCACAACTAAGTGATCAAAGATAACATTGTATGGGAGACATTAGCAATCACTAAAGGAACAAGACGTTTTGGTATCGCACACTATAGGAGGAGTGTTAGATCCATAAAGTTTGTGTCATTATTGAATGAAAATCTGATTCTTCAACAGTGCCAAGCTAAAAAAAATGATGGTTTGTGCAAAGAATTGTAAAGTTAAGAAACAAGATATGCCAGCTAACATCGACACAGCGTACACACCTTCCACTAGAATGCAGGCCATCCCTTGCGTCTGACCGAATGGATTTTTAATGGAAACACTATATTTTCCCAAATCGGCCAGGACACCATCTCGGACCACGACGCCACGAAATCTGGGTCTTCAAAAACGTAGCGGTACTTGGGCCCGTCCTTCAGCTCCTTGCCATCCTTGTACCAGACGATAAAAGGGTCGGGGAAAGCGCTGACTCTGCACTCCAGCTTTGCAGCACTGCCCTCGACCAGAACCGCGTCTTTGAGCTCCTGCAGGATCTTGGGAGGGCCTTTCTCCCGCAGCTCTTTGCGTGACCTAGTCGGGAAACGGTCACGTTAGGATTGCAGTCTTCAAAGCAACTTTTCATGACATGCCCAATGTCCTTTCTTCCCCCCCTCTCTTCCTAATTCCAACGTGAAGAGGTCTGGAAGGAAAGAGCAGAGCACGTCTGAACTGAAGCCAAACAGACACGGGATAATATTGAACCTGTGGCCGCGGTACGACGCTTGGATTCGGATAGCAGCCTCCTGGACCTGAGGGTCGTTGATGTTCAGCCTGCACCCTGGAGGGGGTGCAGCCTTCGCTTTGGACATCTGCAATAATCAGAGCAGGTGGAAATTAACAGAAAAAAACTTTCAAGTATGGTAAGCAGGACTTTAAAACCGAAGCGGCAAAATGGAAATAGCCTTCATTATTATTACTGGGTTTTTTTTTCTTATATTGATTGATCTTTTCCTGATGAGGTTACATATTACCTTCCTTTTCGGTCTTGAATGTCTTAATTTCTTACCTCAGAGATCCTCTCGAAGCTGCACTCCACTCCAGATTGACTCCAGAGTCGGCAAACCCAGACGACCCCACGCTTTATACGTCGAGCTCCGGAGGAGCCTTCGGGGTCCAGAAGGATCGAGGAGAACGACCCATCACATGGAAACGCTCCCTTTTCCTTCTTTGGATATTAGGAAACGCTCATTGATTGAAGACGCACAGCACATGTTACAGGGCTACTTTCCCACCCTTATTAAGCCTCGACATCAAATACTCCTGAGAGTACTCGGGAGCAGTTAATAGAGCTGTTTGTAGTAGAAATGTGAGTCATCCCTGAAAATATACACAAAGTTGTTGGTTGTCAGGGTCTTGGGGAAGAAGTAACCCTACTTTGCACTAGAACCCAACTTATTAGGCTGATACTGATCCTTTTAAACATATTCTGTAACGTAATGTAATTCATACCCAACTCTCTACTGTTTTTACTGCTGTAGAAACAAACCCCTCTTTTTAAAAAAATGTTTTATTCATATATTTGTCTTTTTTTTTTTTTTTTGCCTTTATTGTCGATAATAGCTGTCATGCCTTTTCCATGCCGGAAGTCAGAAATGTCACAAATTAAAAAGCAGAAGCTATAACAAACACAGTCACTCAATAAATAAACACGTAGCAAAACGCACACAAACGCGGTCACATTCGGTTAACCCAAATTAAGGAGCTTGTCATTCATTAAAACAACTCTTTTATCTGTGGGTCTAACATCCATCACGAGGCACTGCACCACATTCCACAAAATACGTCAACTGGTCTTAAATACAAAAATGTGGAGCATTCAAAGTCCTTTTTCAAAACCCTGTGAGTGTTTCATTTTATACGAATAACGAACGTAATACTCTGTATTGCACCAATGGTGAGAAGTCAACGCAACATTCACAAAACAATCAAGCATATTTTTAAATTCCAGTTTAAAATAACTCGCTCTTTGATTAACTTCTTACTCTGCATAGTAAAATGGCCGATCCAAAATCTAGCAATTAGCACAAGTATAGATAAAACTATCTACGTCATTTCAAAGAATTGCCGACAATCTCTGCCATTCAATGCGCAGATTAAAACATTTTATACTTGATACTTCTTGATTGTGAGACACCATTTGTGAGAAAAAAATCAAAATCAAGCATTAAATTGGGGTATAAATCTGTAAATATCAATACAAAATTATCAAAGGTTGACATTTGTGCAAATATTTCAGATGTTCATTCAAATTTTATTTTTTCCTCCCTAAAGAAGATGCAAAAATGAAAGAAAAAATATATATTTATTTAAAAAAAATAGTATGGATGTAGTCTTAAGGATTTTTTGGGGCGGGACTGACTATATTTAATAGGATATATAATATTTCATGGTTTTGGATCTGGTGCAGCCTACAAGGGCTGCAATGTTGTAAATGCATGAAATGTCTGGTTTTTTTTTATTTCATAAAACACAACAATGTATGACAGTTCACCTTAAGGGGAATATTTAATGCTTAAAATCATTAACGTGATATTTAATGCTAATTAGAACCATTAATTATCTTTATTTATAATAAGAAAAAGCCGTTTAAAACCCAAATAAAGAAAAACCCTTTTTTTCAAAGCTGTGCCTGTTAGTATTGAAAATTAGACCTACACTAATGCACTAAAAAATATTCCAATACGCATTCTTTGTCATTTTTACGCTGATCTGCTTGGTAAACAAACTGAGCCCCGTACACAAAATGACAGCATCAAGTTCATCTGGAAGCCAGTGCGGCGATTGTTAGCTCATTTGTGGAGCCAAGCGGCCGACTTCGCCCTGCATGGAGCCACTTATGGTGCACTCGTCATTATTTAGAGCAGAAATTGAAACAAATTAAAGAAAATAAAATAGCTTTTCAGAGTGAGATGCTCAGCTCTGTCCCGTTTTATAACACTGAGTCTACCCATTTTATCATAGCCCTTTTAGAATGTATCTCCACGCTCCGTGAACGTTTCAAAAACTCCAAAATTTAAAGTGGAACTGCTACAATCTTTGAAGTTATTGAGGTCCTACAAGCAGTGTGAAACGTGAGGTGCTATAGTTTAAATAACTTTTTCTTTTTTATCTGGATTAAGTTTATAGAGTAAAAGAAGACATAGAATTAGACATCACAGAATGAACTCCTGTTCAGCCAAAAGAAATATGAGAATGATATAGCAGAGGGGATGCACATGAAATAGCGTAAAGCAGACCTTTTGTTGTTGTTGTTGTTGTTGTTCTCGAACAGTAATCTTAGACCTTTCATGGTTGGTTACTATCGGGTATTTATATGTACCCTTTTTGATTACAATCCATTTAACAGTAACACGTAATGTTTTTTTCAAAATGCGTGTAAAGTTACAAACCTTGCAAACAGCATTCTGCTTTGTCTGAACAGGATCCACCATATATATATATATAAAACAATGCAATTCTCTTCTGAGTAAGAGTTCCTCTCGGTAAAATATATATATATATATTTTTTTTATTCTCTATCTGAACCTGACAAGAATAAAATGTCTCAATAAGTCACAGCCGTCGCTGGTTTCTTCAGGTTTCTTTCTTCTTCTTCTTTTTCTTCCAAACAAGTTCTCGATCCTGAGAGAACCAGCCCAGCACAGGGCCGAAGGTCTCGTCATAAAATCCCGCCAACTGCTGTTTGGAAGCCCGTTTTCACTGGACGGCGGGTGTGGCGGGGGACATTGGCACATTTGGCGTGGCTGGGCTGGTGGGAGTTTGTGGAGTGCTCTGGTAGGACCGCAGGAGAACTTTGTGCTTCGTGGCCGCCGTCTCTCGCCTGCGCTGCTGGTCTGCCAAGAATTCCTTGAGACGTGTCGTTGTAAAGGTGAGAGTCTGCCTGCGGAGACGCATCAGGTAGGCATCCTGAAGCCAAGAGTTATTGAAGCAGTCCTTGATGGAGGGACGGGCCCTGTGGGAAAGAAAGATTTCCAAAAAAATCGGCTGTGTGACGTCTGTCCTGTGGTAAATGTTTGTTCTCATCACGATTTGCACATTAATTAGACAATTCTTTAACAGGATGGGGATAATATGTTGGACACAAAACAGCGTGGCTTACCAAGGGTAGCTACACAGAATCTTCTTCAGAAACAAAGAGGCACTTTGGGACACATTCTGGTAGAGTTTCGAGAGGTCAAACTTCGCTGCCTGGATCCTGGCTTCGGTCTCCTGAGGATCCATTTCCAGGAAAGGCGACCTGCCGCTCAACCTGGAAAGCGAAGAGAAAGACGAGACACTGTAAAAAAAAAAAAACTCTCAAATGATACACACGCATTTCTTATGACTCGATTGTGAATCAAATCAATTAGAAAAAAAGACGCGAAACGCTCATCAAAAATGAGATTATGCCGACGTAGAGACATGGAATCCGGACTGTAAACTCAGCAGACACGTTTGCGTCACAATTATCATTGCACCAAAAGAACTGCATTTGCGTTGCCATTTAAAGAGGACTCAGGCGGAAGCTGCGAAAGCAGTACTCACATGACAAAAGTCAGTACGCCCAAGCTCCAGATGTCAGCTGGAGGACCGACAACATCCCCTTTCAACATCTCTGGAGCTGCGAGGAGAAGAAACGATCAGTGCACAGGTCTCAGTGTTTTTTTTTTTTTTTTTGCAAACTTCATCTGATCATAGTCTTTGAACCGCAGACATTGCTTCATCAACAGTCGACGGTCTCAGCGGTCTTACACATGTACTCCAGTGTTCCAATTGGGGGGCTGAACTGCTTGAGGAAGAGCGGGTTGTAAGTCTGAGCACTGCCAAAGTCGATGATCTTAATGACGTTCATGTAGGTGACAATAAGGTTCTCCGGCTTGACGTCCAGGTGGAGAATGCGTCTGGTGTGCAGGTAGTCCAGACCCTGAAGGATGTGCACGATGTAGCTCACCACATCATCCTCCGAGTAACGGAACCTGAAAAAAAACACAAAAGCTTCTTCTTAGGAAAACTCGATTCGTGCTTTCAGCTCATCCAGAATAAATTAGCGAGTAGAACCGACGCAGCGATTTGCAAGCATCTTGCTTCACCTATCTGTCAGGCTGAACAGCAGCTCCTTCCCCCCGCAGTACTCTGCGATCAGCACCAGGTAGCGGGGCGTCACATAGGCCTCGTGCAGCGCCATGAGCCGCTCGTGATGAAGCGACTTGAGGATGTCGTATTCCTGCAGCACCTCCTGCTTGCTCTCTGCCTCGTACGGAACGATCTTTGCCATAAAGAGGTTGCCTGTGGCATTTTCCCGGCACTCGCGGATCACTCCGAAACGACCCCTGCGTGGAATAAAGAAGACGTAACCTGGTTCCTTTTCTACACGATGCATGTCCGAGACGAGCCAAGAGACATTTTACTGTGCAGTCAAACCCCGGCATAAAAACAATGCGGTGTTCGACTGTCGCTGTCAAATGTCCGTGGGCTCTTTTTTTGATCATTCCATCTTGCAATCATTACCTTGCTTTCTCATCCATGAAGGTGTAAGGCTTCTGGGGAACTCCCTGGCGCAGGGATCCCTCTCCGGGCTTACCCATCGGCGTCCTACGTCCGGACGGTGTCGCTCGTCCTGATGGCGTGAGCCGTCCAGACGGGGTACTGCGACTGTCCCCTCCTTGTAGCGTAGGCGTTACGCTCGGCACCACCACCACCGCCGCAGGTGGCGGAAGAGTCGCAGGTGCGACTGAAGGGGCGGCGGCTGCTGGGGTGGAGCTTGACCGAGAAGTGATTTGGGCAGTCGCAGCTGGCTTGTACATCGGAACAGATGAAATCGGTTTCCCGATGACAGACGCAGGTGGGGGTGCAGGAGTTGGGGGTTTGTCGTCGACGGGCTGGGCCGCATTTACAGGACTTTGGGGTTTTGGTGGCACAACAGGCGGAGGAGACAGTTTCTTTTTGGGTTTGCTCATACTGATGCTGAGCGTAGTCTTGGCTTTCGCCGGCGTGGCTTGGACAGCCGTGGTTGTCTGGACAGCAGCTTGTTGGGAGGAGGCTGTGCTGATGGGCGACGCTGCAGCAGGAAGGCTAGCGTCAACCTGAACACTGGGTTCGATCGTTACCGGAGGCTCAGAGTTACCCACAGAGTGAACAGGTGGTGAAGTTGACGGAGGGGTGGTCGTCACTGCTGTCGTGGATTTATTAGGAGCTGGTTTAATGGGAGGCACTTTCATGGATGACAGCATCACGACGGGGGGAGGAGGAGGAGGAGGAGGAGAAGTCGCAGGCACGGTTTTGACCACCACAGACGCACTGGGTTTTGCTGGTTCTGCTGTAAAACAGAAAGGGGATAATCTGACACTATAAGCAATGTGAGGATCCTTTTCGACACATTGTCGAGATGACATCTTCTCTTACATACCTGAGGTATCGAGGCTTACCACTTCTGAGTGGTTGCTGTAGGGGCCCTGGCCAGCTTTATTGACACATGCCACCCTAAACCTGAAGGAGCCCCCTGCTGGCAAGTCAACCACATTGTAGTAGCAGTCTGCAACCCCCGTAGCCACGATCAACCAGTTGGGCTCACCTATGGAGTCACAATAAGATCATATACAGTATGTAGTTTGATTGGTCTTTTGATTAAGAGGAGGGAACTCAAGGATAGCTGAGGATGGCACGAATGCAGACAAGGTAAAAAAAAAAAAAAGGATAGCTGAGGAGTCAGGGACTCTACGGCAGACGGGATAGATCCTGGATGGCAGGTAGAATTACTGGTTGCTGGGAGCTACAATCACCAGACTGGGACTGAACACGGCTTTCAAGACATACAGATGTCACTTTAATGGCACAGTCCAGGGCTAGTTTACAGCTTTTCAGAGGAGAGTTATGACTCTGGGATGAAAGGTGAAATGCTGAGTGATTATAATTTACACGTCTTACTTTGTGAATTGTAGATTTATTCTGAGCGAACCAGAGATGGAGGAAAACACACTTTATACAATGCGTGTGTGTTCAATAGATGTGATTGTATGCTTAATAAGCACAATATCTGTAAGAAAAGTGACTTTCTTGACTTTTGCTTCACTCACTTAAGAGACTACATGCTAATGCTGCTATGAAACTTGCTGTTTGACCACATTCTCCAGCAGAAACAACATAAGGGGGTATAAGGGGGAAAAAATATTCTGACCTCTAGAGCTACAAAGTGGTATTGCAATGCAGGAAAGATTGGTGCTGGATGGTTAGCCTGCCAACCTCAGGATCCCGTGGGGTCCATCTGACAAAAGTTATGTAAATGATATATATATATATATATTTGCAAATACGGACCCTCTGTTCTCCTTTCCAGGGAGTATGTGCATGGGGCCATGGTGTCTGAGGGCCTCCACAGTACCAAGGCTGTGTTGTTGTACTTCTGAGGTATTTCAGGGGTCCCAGGTTGATTGGGCAGACCTGTGAAGAACATGACATACATATCATCAGTATTTCAGTATTTCTTACTGTACATCTGGTCCTCACTTAGCGACGGAGTTATGTTCCAAAGATCCCCGTCGCTAAACGACTTCTCACATTTAGCTGATGTATGCCTTCGTACTTACGAGCAAGGGATATTGTGCAAGAGCTGGACACAGAAGCCAGAGGGTTCGTAGCGACACATTCATAGACCCCTGCATCCTTTTTGGTGGTGTGCATAATCATCAGCAGCTGCCGACCATCAGGGCAGGCGATCATGTTCATTCTGGCATCAATCTCCAGAGGCTTCTTATCTGAGGGAGCATGCATACATGGGGATGGTCAACAGTGCACTGCTTATTATTTAATAGTAAAGAAGAAGAACCTTTCAGGGAACGGTCCCGTAAGATTAATACATTTCTGTGCGGAATGACCTTTTATCCATTTGACAAGTGGGTGGGGGCTTCCTGCTGGCAGGCAGCTGAGCGTGACTGGATCCCCCTCCAACAGGACATGATCCCTCAGCTTAATGTGGAATACAGGAGGGAAATCTGGGAGATCAATATTAAGATATTAGAGATGCTGAATCATTTCCAAACTGGATATGGTCAAATTTAATCATGGCACATCTGTCTGAACATCAGTTTTAAGCCTTAGAATTTGTACAGTCCATTGCATTTAGTTTTGCCCAGAAACATGGAGTGGCCATGACAGTAAAAAAAAAAAAAAATGGAGTCAGGTGACAGTACAAGAGTGTCAAAAAAAAAAAAAGATTCGGATGGCTTGGTGCACATGTGTCAAATCCATGGCCCTGGGGCCAAACGTGGCCCTCCAAGTCATTTTTTGTGGCCCGCGAGAGCTAAGCACAGCCATTTGTTTTTTTCGTAAAATGCCGCATCTGCCACACACGTTCTTTGCAGTCAGGTGGGCTATTTTAACCTACATCATGTATGCGATTGGCTTTTAACATAATGAGATTATCAGTCATTCCGTTTAATCCTTTACCAGATGCTAGTTTGGAGTATTGGCGTGAACGTAGGAAACTATTTTCTCTGGAGATTGCTGTTGGTATGTCAGGTTGTGATACTGTCTTGTCCCTCTTCCCTCTGGTCAGGCCCCATCGGTCCCAGCGGGATCTGCGCTCAACCTCCAAACCTTTGTAAGAAAAACAAACAGCGCCATTAATTATCAGAAGTTTCAGAAAACGTGATTCATAAGAACCACTCCATATTCGGTAAGGTGCATAAGTAAGTGCTTCCTACCCTTCGCTGTTTCTGACTTGAGGCTGGACATGGAGTCTATTGACTCTGACGATGCACCATTACTAGCCTGAGATGCCAGCTGGTTCTGAGGAACACCTGGAACCTTCATGGCACGGCTCTCTGATGTTGAGCGACGCAGCATGGAGAGAATTGGTGTCCGCTTTGTTTCTTTGTCCTCCAATGCTTTCCTTTCCTCTGAGTAGCTACGAATTCTTGTGGAGATACCGGCCACTGTTGATTCAATCTTTCTGCGCAATGCCAACACCGGTGATTCATTCGGTTTCTTTTGCTCCTTCTCATCCTGTCCCCCCATTGTGTCAACTTCACCATCCATCCGTGTCATCTCGACTTCCTTCTTGTCCTGTGACCCCCTTCGGCCAAGCGTCCAAGAAAGCCTACGTGTAGAAGAAACTGAATCGTCTTCTTTGGTCATTTCGATCTTGCGCTCAGTTGATGGGGTTCTCTTTAGGCGCATAGAGAGCCTTCTCATAAAGCCTTGGTCCCTTTGAGCTTCGCGAAGATCCTGGACTGACTTTGATTTCTCTTCAAGTCTCCTCTGTGCTAATTCTAACGGTGCACCAACTGGCCCAGGTCTGTATACCTCTTCACCTGACTCTGTAGAGTCTGGCGGAAACACTTTTTCCTCATTTTTTGACCTTGACAGAAACTTTAGACTTCTTGATAGGGAAGACTCCCGTTTCTTGAAGCGGGCTTTAAATACTTCCTCAGAGCTAATGTCCTCAATGTTAGTCCCTGCTGATAACTCTTGTTGAGATGAGGAATATGTGGGAGTCTTTGGTGGACTGGGTTCTTTGGAGATCGTTTCTGGTGATGCCACCCTGGAGTACACAGCGGGGTGCTCAGTCGTTGACAAGACAATTGGTTTTGGTGGACCACGCAAAGCAAAAGAAATGCTGGCAGGTGATACAGGTAAAGACATTTCAGTTGCTATGGAGGATGGCGAGGTCGACGGAGCATCCATAGGTGCAGAAGGGTCTAACTGTTGGTCATTGAGAGGCTGAAGTGAAGGGACCATGATTGTCTGCATGATACTGGCATATGCCGAAGTTCTTCCATCTGGGAGAACGACCCGAGTCGGAGGTGAGGGTGTTACATAAGTTGACACAACATCTGCTGGGGTATCAGAGCACTCTGTTGTTGGTTTCACTAGAACCGAGTTTGTCGTTATGATCATATCAGAAGATCTAGCAGGCATATTTCCATCTTCATGTACTTTTACTTCAGAAACCTTTTCTTGAACCTTTGATTCAGCATCATCAACAATTGTTTCTCCTTCTCTCATAACCTCGTCTTTCTCTTCTTGTCCAGCTTCCTCCATTTCTTCATCTAATGTAGAGCTTTGGACCACAATAGCTGGTGTAGGAACTATTTGACCCGATTCAAGCATGGGTTCTTCTGATATACTCGTGTCTTTCTCTGAGAAACCACTTGTGCTGGATCTCTCGTCAAAATGATCTGTAGTCTCTCCATTCATCTTGTTGTCCCTCGTCTCATCCGGCATCATCTCCTTACCCGTAAATGATTCCTCAGTCTCTGTTTTAGCGGGACTTTCCTGCACAGCAGATTCTGGTATCTGTGGTTTTGGGGAAGGCTCCCTGGGAGTTACAGGACGCGAGTCTAGCTTGATTTGCTCAGTGAGCGCTGACATAGATATAGCCTCCTTAAGTCGTCTCTCTTCAACCTGTGCCAAGGGAATCTCCAAGGGAGCCCCAGACCGGCGGTGTAAAGCAATGGGCTCTGAATCACCCTGACTAAAAGAAGCGGCTTTACGCAAAACTTTGGGTTTGGGAACTTCGTCTCTTGCGGAATCACTGGACGCGGCTCGCGTGAGCGGAGGCGGGCACAAACGGGCAGTACGAGAGTAGCGATCTGATATTGCACGTTTTTCATCTCCCATTCCTAAGGTTTCCAAAAGCGGTCCTCTCAGTCCACTCATCTTATTGTCCACAGATCCACCCCGAAGCAGTCGCTGTCTCATCAGCTCCAGTTTCAGAGCATAGTCTTCTTGACTCATCTTGGCCGTTCCTGGGCTGGTGCTCCTCCTTGGCAGTTCCATGGAGACAGCTTTCTTTAGGACTCTCCTGCCATCCTCTTGATTTCCTTCTCCATCTCCTTCTTCAGGCGTAATCCGAAGCAGCAATGCGCTGTCAGCTGAACCTCCACGCCTCAGCTCTCCTCTTCGTCGTGCACCCTCTGGTTTGTCTGACTCCATACTTGAGCCTCTTCGCAGGGGTTTCCTAGTAAGCTCTGACTTTTGCGGTAATTCAGCAGGCGATTCTTCGTCTGAGGAACCCCTGTCATTGTCCTGTGATGACCTTTTCCGTTGGCGGCTTTTACCCAGTTCTTCTTTATCAGTGTGCGTAGTGTCACAATCCATTGCCTCCTGGGCTTGAACAGGGGACCCTTTACCATTCTGCTGTCCTGTGTCCTGCTCATTAGTCTGGATGTCATTCAAGGACATCCTCGATCCAGAGAATTCCATGTTAAGTGGCATTGGAATAAATGGCAGTTCATCAATGTCTTCGTCAGAATCTGATGATGATGAGGGTAAAGGCGAGCCTTCCTTAAGGTGCCTGGGAATCGCAATTGAGGTATGGCTGGAGGAATCATTCAACAATTCAGGTATGGACCTCATGACCATTTTTGATTTGTAACTGATTAGTGAACGCTATGAAAGAGAAGGTTCAATATAGAAAAAGATCAAAGAAAGTGAAAACACTTCATAATTATCCATATACATAATTATATTATATAATTACTATATTCTAGACATAGTGCTCCATAAAAAAACATATGCAAAATCAAATAACCCTCACCTGCCATTTTCTGCGAGATACAAACTTCCTCATTGCTTCTGTGCTGATAGCCTTCCCCTTGCTCAGTGTCTGTATAATGAATAGATGTTAAATATAATAAAATTGCATTTAGAATGCGATCACGCTCAGACTTGTCAAAGTAAAATTTCATTGGATAGCATTTGCAGGAAGAGATAGAAACTATTAAATAAGTTCTACTGGCCGAGTCTTACCTTGAACCAGGGGTGTCGGAGACATTCCCGAGTATCTGGTCTCCTAGATAAACAATTTTAAAATTGAAATATTATATGAGATTTCCTTTCATTATCAAAGTTAATAAGCTATATGGACTTGGTTGTATTAAATATACACGTTAGTTTTTATTTACTCGATACACGTGAGTATATATTTACCTCCGCCAATTTGGTTAGGTTTTTGACATTGTTTGTTTTTTAGCAGGATTATGCAAAAACTACTGGATTTCTCTTGTTGAAAAATAAATATGAAAGTGGGTCTTTGTCTAACTTGGATTCCATCCTGTATATGATGCTAATCTGCAAGCACAGCTGTTATATGCGTGCATACACTGTGTTTTTATAAATATTACAATGAAGTCAACAGACGGTTGTGCATGGCTGAAAAGATGACCTTTACTTACGACTCCCCGGATGCTCGTAATGGTTTCTGCAGAGTCCCTATGTGTGCCTGTGTTTTATTCTAGTTATTACTTTGTGCACAATCGTAACATAGGATTGCATTGCATCCATCTCTCTCTCCACCGGCCTGCCCATGCCATGCCTGTATGAAGAGATGTGTGCACCTCATCTGCATGCAGCACCCACTGGTTTTTAGTTCTTTATTTATTTGTAATTTAGAATTCACCAATCTCTTTGACACTCGCCCACCGCTGCTCTGTCAAACCGGAGCGGAGGGGTCACGACTGATTTCTGCTCATTGAAAGTAATTTTTTTTTAATATAATTATGTCCTCTTTGAACACAAAATTTAATGTGCTCCATGCAAAGCCAGCAGCTTCTACATAAATCTGTTATTAATCCTAAAAATACCAACAAACTGGACTGAAAACATAAACTCTTTGCCATTTACTCAAAATAGAGCTACATGGACGTCACTCACAGCCTGTCTGCTACCAGCAGCTTGATGATGAACCCTTTAGCTTCCTTGCAAAGCTCGGCAAACATGCTTTCCTCGAAGGCCACGTTGTAGTTCCTGATGTTCAGCACTGAGCTGCGGTCGTTCTCTCCAGCAAATGGAGAAACTCCCGTCAGACTGATGGCAGGGAGAAATCCTTGAGAAGTTTATTAACACTAACCGGAAAGGCTGACAAGTAGTAACAAAATCCTGTATATATTTTTACTCACCACAGATATGCAATAACTCCCACTGGCCTACGAAAATAAAACGTAAAAATTAAAACGAGGTACGATCTCAAAGTGCATGCAAGAAAATGAATGGTTTATTTGAAGAGATATGCTACCAGATATCCGATGCTTTGGACACGGGGGTCTGATTGACAATTTCTGGCGAAACAAATTCTGGTGTGCCGTATTTGCAATACTGAGCCTCATCAGGCGTGATCTCGACCGCATTGCCAAAGTCACAGATCCGGATCTGATCGCCGTGAGGATCCGCAACGAGTATGTTATCGGGCTGAGGAGGGGGGGGGGGGGGAAGTCGGTGATACATTCAGTGGTAGACGATGATGCAGTATTAAAAACGAGATGGTTCCAGAAAGGAATGAAGGTCTTACCTTAATGTCCAGGTGAATGATGTTCAGATGATGAAGGTAGTTCACTCCCTCAAGCAGTTGTCTCATGCATGAACGCACCTGATGAAGACCAAAAAGGAAACGTAGCTACATATATAATCTATCACATTAAATTATATACTGAATCGCTACATTGAATTTTGCAGTGCGAGAATTGCTTGTGCAGCGTGAAACTACAGGACTCACATCAGACTCCATTATTGAAGATTTCTTAGAAAATCTGTCAAGCAGCTCCTCGTGGCATCTTTAAAAAAAACGAATTAAGGCGAGTCTGGCACTTCAGATTAGTCAAACACAAAATGTTACCTGTAAAACGCCCCAGAATAACACTTGCACTTACAAGAGCGTAAAAAAAAAAAAGATCATCATATAAATCCCCTCTCAAGTGACGTTACACACGTGACCTGGTGCACAGCAAGGATACGTTTCAGTGATGATAATGACGGCATTCTTCTTCTCAAAGGCATCGTGAAAGTAAAGCACCCTCTCGTGGTCCAGCCTGGAAAGCATATTCATCTCTCTCAGGGCAGATGCCTTCTTCTTGGCCCGCGTGGAGATACACTTTGCAGCGTGCTCCATTTTACCGATCTTCTGGGTCACACGTTTCACATAGGAAAACGCACCTCTGCAGGAAAATAAAAATCAGGAGGTACAAATTCAGCCTCAGTTTGAATACCGATGGTTTTCATTTAACGGCCTGCTCGTTTAGCGACGACTCGGCGTCACGACGGGCTTTTGGCCATTTAAAAGTCTGCGTTTAGCAACAAGGAATTGATTAGTGACGGGTCTTCGGAACGCAAGTGAGGACCAGCTGTATCCACAGAAAACTGATTTTACTCGGAACAGCCACAACTTTGAATTTCATTCCATCAAAGTGTGGGATTGCAGATGTTGTCTTGATAAAAGGCTCACCTTCCAATTTCTTTGTGGACGTCATAGTGGTCAGTGAGTCTGCGCATTTTTCTGAGGATCGTTTCCTCGTCATCCATTGGATCCTCTTTGCTTTTGGCTGCAGGGATAAAGCGAGGTTCACGCAGTTGCAGGGGAATTTAGAAATGATTCCGGTAAAGCTCAGCCGTTCCTATTTGCAACGGCTTCTTATTGGTCTCTTACACTCATGAATGGTGAGTTCTGCTTTACAGGACACAGATCCCACCAGGTTCCGGGCAGTACAGGTGTAAACCCCGGAGTCCTCTGGCCGAGCATTCAGGACCACCAGAGAACATTCATTATCATCATACACAAACGTGTAGTGACTGCTCTCCGACAGAAGGATGTCATTCTGAAAGTAAACATTGATAAGTTCTCCTGAGATTTCCGTAACTAAGAAAAACCTGGCTTGGTATATTTCTAAATAAGATAAAGACCTTTAACCAGAGGATATCAGGAACGGGTCTGCCTTCCACAACCACAGCAAAACGGGGCGTCTCCCCAATGCAAACGTCCAAATCCTCCATGATGGTTTCGAATGTCGGTGGCGCTGTGAACAAAGACGAAACACCAAGCTGCATCAACTTTAGACAAGGGGCAGGTGTGACGGACACCTGTAGGTGAGCAGCCGGGTGCATCCGCCGCCTACCCGCCAGCTCGACGCCGAAGGTGCAGCCGTCACTGCCGTATTTGTTGGACGCCAGAAACATCATCTCTCCGACGTCTGCAGCCTTGACTCTGAACAGCTTCAGCATGTGCTGATCGTCGTCTGGCATCGACATCTCGTACAGGCCTGGCTTGCTGGACAGGATGGCACCCCCCCTGCAGCGAGGGGTTTTATATTGTGAAGCAGGAGTAATTACAATATAGATTGTAGAACAGCGAATACTTGTTTAAAAAAAACCCCCAAAAAACAGATTGTGTGAATATGAATTTTATTTAAGTTTAATGGCGGGAAACAAGATTAACCCAAGACTGATTTCCGAGTCTGTTTAGGGCGTGACATAAAATTCGGAACAATATAAAACCTGACATACCTTTTCCAGATCACTGCAGCATTGACGTGATTGAGAGTGACAGTAACGGTGGCCGGCTGGTTTTCAATCACATACACAATGTCCGGCTTATCGGTAATCACCGGAGCCTCCTGCAGATGGGAACCTGGAAGAGGATTGAAGCAAACAACACTGAACACGTCGTGATCTCTGGAAGGTGGGTGTTGCCGTTCCAAACACGGGAGCGTATACCTCTGTCCAGGAGCTGCACCGGCTCCGTGGTAGGCGAGGGCTTGCTGAAGGCTTTCGAGGTGATGGTCAGGACCCTGAAGGCGTAGCGCACACCTTTAGAAAGCGTGCTGATGGTGTAGGTTGTCTCCTGCAGGCCAGAGGCTATGATGGTCCACTGGATGGAGCCGAGCGCTTGCTGTTGGATCGCGTACATCAGGGAGCTGGGATCTAATGTGAGAATTGATTTTTGTTAAATGTGTTTTGAAGAATAAATATTTTTAAATAAAACCCAGAATCAACGGATTTAACTTTTGAGATGAAAATGCTTCTCAGATTATTGTAACGCACCGATGGAAGGGTCCAGTCTCCTTGGTTTCTTCCAGCTTAAGGTGATGATTTTACCAGTGATGGATTCTATCACCGGAGCCCCATCGGGAGGGTCAGGGAGGATATCTGAAATAACGAATGACGACAATGCTACTATGCAATGTCACTTTGTGGGGTTTAGATGTATTTATATAATTGGAAACAAAAAAAAATGTTTTAAAGCAGCATGCCGTAAACGGGATGAAAATTACCTGTGACATAAAGGTGAGCATAGCAGGTAGCCTTGCCCACTTTGTTAGAAATGACGCTCTTGTAGACGCCACCGTGCGCATGGCACACGGAGCGGATGACCAGGCTGTGGACGTCACGGACTGCAGGAGGAAGCAGAGGTGAGATGATACGAAGCATGTCAATATAAATATTAAAAAATGTTGTCCTAGCACTGTGGTCGACTTCCATTCACCTCAACCTGAACAAGGCCATCAACTCACAGACTTAGAAACGTGACGCACTGTTGATTGCCAGTTGGAGAAATACTGTAAATATTTATGTAAATTAAATAAATTGTATTTATCCTGGACAACGTATCACTATTTAGTATCTTGAAAGTGAGGATGAATGAAACTGGGTCCTATTCCTGAGATAATTTGTTTTTGAGACAGTTTTCTACACACAGTTGATACATTTATTATTATTTATGCATTTAATTTTAATTTTGATTAAAATCTAAATTTTCAATTGAAGTAATTTCTTTCCACAGTGTAAAAACTTGGTAAGGTTTTGAGCGATTTTACAAATTAAGACGAACTGTTAAGCATCAGTTATAGCAAACATGTGGGCCACATAAGCTCATCCAAAGCTTTCCAGAGGGTGATCGCCAGCCCTCGGCAGCAAGCCGAGAAGCCCGTAGTCCGTCTCTACAGAATCAGACCCTCGGTGGACCCACCGTGAAACCCAAATTCTGACTCCTGACTTACACTGGGTCATCTTTCTGTCCTCGGTGCTTTCAATTCTTTTGCCATTGTGGAACCAGATGATGGTGGGGTACGGCAAACCGGCCACTTTACATTTGAGGACGGCCTCCTTTCCATCAATGACGTCCAGGTCGTAAAGGGGTTTGATGAAGTCGGGCATCGTGAAACGCTCTACTTCATTCTCTGGGACCTCTGGCTCCTCTGGGATCGATGGCATCTTCTCCAGTTTAGCCCTGAAGGGGAGGGAGAATAAAAATAAAAAGGTTACAGTCCCTCATCAGTCCGTAAACACGGAGGCCCTACAGCTCGATATGTAATGGATAGCACGCTTACATCTGTGAGGAAATGGCTGGCCGAGGTTCTTGTATGTAGAGTTCGGCTGAGCTCTCTGCCTCGCCCTGACTGTTGCGGGCCGTGACCGTATAAAAACCCTCGTCGTCATTGGTGACGTGAGAAATGATGAGAGAATGGCGGCCACCCTCCTGGAGAATACGTATGTCTTCACTTCCTGCAAGTGGATGGTCTAAAAAACAGAGAAATGTAACATCTTGGGGTGAAAAAGTGAAAGAAAAACAACGGCGTGGATGCTAAAGTTAAACGTGATGCGGGGCAAAAACAAATTCAAAAACTCTAGAAGTATATTTCTAACAGCCAAGTCCTACCAAAGTGATTCCAGATAACTTTGGGGGACGGCGTCCCGCTGACTTTGCAGTCGAATCGAGCGTTCCGTCCCTCAATCACTTCCAGGACGTCCAGCTTGCGAGTGAAGAAAGGTTCACATGACGGGATGACTTTCAGTTTCCCACATGAGGTCACTTCCTCTAGAGACCAAACGAATTAGCAGCAGCAGACGGGGCCAATAAATCAGAGACGCATCGCGGCGCTTTGCCGTGAATCGCACCTTTAGCGGTGCTGAGCTTGCACACGTAGGTCCCGCTGTCATCCTCGTGTACGGAGTCGAGCAGCAGTCGGCACTTTCTTCCGTCGAAGTGCATTTTACAGTTGAGCAACGCCGGCTGGATCAGCTTCCCATCGGCGAGCCAGTCCACGTCGGTGTCCTTCGGCCCGGTGACGTGACACTCGAACATGACCGTCTCGCCAGCCTTGGCTGTGACGTCCCGGACCGGACGGACGACGGCCAAACCGGGCTGGACTGCTCGTCCTGGGTGTTCATAAAGCACGTTTTCTGAAGAAGGCTCGGACATAGTTCCAAACCCCAACGGAAGAAGAGAGGAATTCTGATTCGTACGACCCAAAAAAAAGCAACCTTGAAAAGAAGCCTACCTTTAACCTCCAGCTTCCCTTCACACTGCTTCATCCCATACTCATTTATGATCTTACAAGTGTAGCCCCCAGAGTCCGACCTCACTGCTGACTTGATGGTCATTTCAAAAGCGCCGTCTTCTGTCTCGCGCACAATGTGCCGTGGGCCCGTTTTCACCGTGACTCTGTCCCTCAGCCTAGAAAAGAGTAGAATTGATAGAGTAAATGTGTTATGTTTTCAAAACAGATGAAGAATTCATACATATTCCAGAAAAAAAAGAAAAGCACAAAAGCACACTTTCAAATGTTATTCCGAGTGGCATAAAGTTGCTGAGGGGAGGCTCCATTACGATCGGCAGGATTGTCGGTGATAAGTTTAGCATTTTATTTTCCCGCTACTCCCTGCAGAGTCAGTCAGGATGAGAAACACTCTCATCTCCTAAAATAAAGGATACGCCTGATATTATATGCTACATGGCACACGTGAAATCAAACCTTGGATCAAATGTGTTAACAAGGAAGTGTCTTTAGATGCTGCGAGGTGTAGAGCATCCAAGCATTGGCATTTTCATTTGAGCTTTGTTTATTGTCAAATGTAAAAAAAAAAAAAAAAGAAATTCAAACCACTGACTGATTTGAGGTAAAATTAAATCATCCATCCATCCATCCACTTTCTTCTGCTTTTTCTGCTTTGCGGTTCACTGGAGTTGCTGGAGCCTATCCCAGCTTGCTATGGGTGAGATGCGGGGGAGGGTAGCGCATCACAGGTCCACCCATAGTTAAAAACCAGCACAATATACTTACGGTAATTTAACATGGGCCGACTTACAACTTAGTCGGCTTACGACAAAACCCAGGGAACAAATGGCCTGTAATCAATTCACCTAAACTGCATGTTTTTGGAGGTGGGAGGAAACCGGAGAACCCGGAGAGACCATACAAACATAACCCTTTACCCTTTAATTAGACCAGTTCTATATCATGCAAGCAGGTTCGAGGAGTGCGGTGATGTGAGGGAACCCACCAGTAGAGCATGGGCTTGGGTTGCCCACTTATTCGGACAGACATGGTGACTTCCTGTCCTTCGATGACGGCTTGATCGCTCACGGTTTCCTGTTTGAGATGAACGATTAATTTATTTTTAGATGGATGCTGATGGTTGCTCATACGGGAAAATTAATATCGTCTGTCATAGATCATATTTGAAATGGGAAACTTTTCAGGCATCTAATCAGACTGCATCTCTGTTCAGTCTCACCAGGAAGGCAGGGGGTTTCCTGAATCGTGTGTCGACACTCTTCGGTTCTGGTGCTCCAAAATCCATGCCTTCCTCCAGGGGACTAAGATACTCCTCATCAGATGTAATTGGGCTGCTAATATCCATAGGCACACTTAGGTTGCCCTTTGGCTCCTGCACAGAGTCTGCAAAAGCACCAGCGCTGCATGTTATTCCATGCTGCGGTTCCTCACAAGGACCTCCTGTAGTTACTTTTTCATGTTTGTAAACATTTTGGATTGAGAGTGCAGGACTTAATTCATTAAAAATACAGAAATGATAAAGGGGAAAAAAAGCTCCCTGAAAATATCATTGGAATCTGAGATGTCAAATGTGATATCCAAACAATACTGGATTCACAGTGGGTTGAGCCAGTGAGTCTCAGTGGGCAAATTATAGGTTCAGTTTTGCCTCCGAGTTGCTATGGTAACTATAAGTGAGGTTTTTTCAGCTGGAATATATGGAAGAGGCATGCCGCTCAGAGAGATAATGATAAGGGAGCAGGAGAGAAATAAGCTGAAAGACAATGGCGACGTGAGAAGAGGCCGCCGGGTCTATTTTAAAGAGCTGTTCAAATAAAATAAAAAAAACATTGTTATGTGACTTTGACTGTTTTTATTAATGAGTACATTTTGGCCAACTAAGCAATTAAGAACACTTCAATTTAGTAGTAATGCCAATCAAATAATTCAACATTATGCATCTGGTGCAAAATGTAAAATAAAGCCAAAGTCAGACTTACCAGCTTTGACTATGAGAGTGGCCCTGCTGGACGCTCTGCCCACCTGATTAACAGCAGTCACACAGTATTGTCCACCATCGCTTATTTTGGCTGCCTTAATGAGCAGACTGTGTCTCTCACCCTCCACTTTGACCAAGTAATTGGTGAGGTTGACAATTTCAGCGTTGTCTTTTGTCCAGGTAACTTCAACAGAGAGGACAAACAGGGCATTTTAAGAATGGAATGCAATCATTCAATTACATTGAAATATTTGTGGGGTTTTTTTTTTTTGCTGTTGAAACACAACAACAATTTACCTTCGGCGATGGGAGTACTGGCAATTATACATTTAAGTAGTACATTTTCCCCAGCAGATGCTAGAGTGTTCTGGAGAGGAGACTCAAATACAGGGGCCTCCATTGGGTCTTCTCCAGCGGAAACATAAGAATCATCTGAAGAATCTGAACAATTAAACAGAAGACAAGGCTGTACTTAATTTGGAGACAAGCTATCTGGTACAAAATGATAAAGGAAAGATAAAAAAAAAAAAAAGTCTTACCTAATTCTGGAGACAAGGGTCGAGAGCGACGTTTCTTCCCTTTGGTCTTCTGATGTTGACCCTCCTTGCCAGGGGTCTTTGCGCGAATATCCGCCTCCATTTCTTCATCTTCAACAACAATTGTAGGGATTCTTAAATTCAAGGCTTGCCTCGATGGCGCTACCTCCATTCTCTCTTCTGTTGGAGTGACTGGTGACATCCTTAATGGTTTCGGAGGAGGTTGAGGAGGAAGATCGTGCACCATGGCGGCCCTTTTATGTACCAGTGGACTTTCAGGTCTTTTTTCAATTTGTCTTACAGTTTCTATTGGCGTCCTTCTCCCTGAAGTCTCGTCCTTGATCGATGCCTGTGCAAAAGATTCTTGGATACGTTGGGATTCTTGAACTCGTGATACCCTTTGTAAGAGCGGACTTTGCGGCCTTCGCTCGACCTTGCGTAATGTCATCTCAGCAACATTTCTGTTAGCCAATTCTTCCTTTTGTTGATAATACAACGCTGGTGATGACGACCTCTGAACAATTTCTGTAACTGGACTGACTCTACTTAACTCTCTAAGTGATCTTTGTCCTGGCAAGTCAGACAACTGCATGGACTCCGGGGTGCCTGCAACCTCTCCAAATCTACTAACTGTTACAGTTGTTGAAACAGTGCTGGTTGTCTTTTGGGGTAGGGGTCTTTGCTGCTCTTGCATTTGCTGTTGTTGCTGCATTGGTTGCTGACTTAATCCCTTCTCCTTCTGCTCTTTCGCCCAATGGGCTCGTTCCCTTTCTTGGAGCTTTTGAAGGACTTGCGGAGGAATGGGCTCAATTTTCCTTAGAGGCTGGCGCTGCTTGCTCTTCAGAGTAAGTTGTTCAGTTGAAAATGACTTCTTCAGATGAGGTTTACCCACAAGTCTCTTAATCCGCTGCAGCTCTTCGGTGAACTTGTTTTCGATATCTTGAACTTTTTGAGAGTAGCGAGGTTTATCCTCGAGGGAAGCAGCTCTCTGTCTAAACATAGATCTCCGTTCAGCAGCATCCTCTGTCAAAGCCTCCCTCAGATCTTCCCTGGAGCTTTCTCTAGAAATGCCCAACCTGCTTCCTCCATCATCTGAATCTACTGATCCAGCACGATTGAACCCTGCCCAGGATCTACCAGAGATGGAACCTTCTGGAATATCAAGGCTTCGTCTTCGCTCTTCTAAGCCGCGGACTTTCTCAAAAACCTTTGAGCTTGCCCTGGTTAGCTTTGGGGATGGTCTGGGAGTAAATTCCTTCCGGGAGCACTCACTCAATGGAGTCTGTGGCCGGGAGTCCGGGGCGTTACTTTGTGATTTCGGCTGCTTAACCTTCTCTTCAAACTCCTCGGGTACTGTGTCTTGGTATTCAGTTGGCAAGGCAATTTTCTTCCGCAAGTGAATTGGTGTAGTCGAACCAGAGCGACTTGACAGTGGGGAGGTGGAAGGACGTTTAATGAGTCTTGGGGATGGGGGTGGGAGGATGTGAGAAGGAGACTCTCTTGAAAAACTCTCTGACTGGAATCTGAAATAGATGATTTGAAGCAGAATCTATTGCAATCAAAAGGCTTATTTGGTGTTGTGTTTAAGAATGGATTCAGATTGCAATAATACGTTCAGCACACTGAGGTCTTAAAGAAGTGTCAGCCTTATTTGCCTGTTTCTTGCCTGGTTGCGTTAGAGTGATCCTCATGTCCATGTATTCTGTTGTCATCCTCTGCACCTCTGTTCAACACTGCATTGAATGAAAATGCAAGAACTATGATACGGCAATTATCAAACGACACAATGAAGGTACTCTATTCAACATTTTTAGACATGTAAACACTGTGAAAATTGGTAAAAATAAATGATAAGCAACCCAACTAATTGTGGTGGAACGATTACCATTAATACTCCTTTTTATGGTTCATTTATTCTCTATCATTTTAGTAACTTTGAGCTTCCTCATATCCTCACAACTTTGTTAAGTTATAAAATGCTGTTTCCAACTCATTCTACTGATGATTGCGAAATCAAGGAAATAACTGCATGGGTAAGTGCAGATGAACACGAGCTTCCTTTTTTAGAATTCTAAATAAATGTCATTATGTTGCTTTATTTTTATTGATAAAAACCAGTACAAAGCATGTAAGAGAGGCGTCATCCAAATGATGGCTATACCTGTATGGACTGCCTGGTCCTCCACATCACCATCATCTTCTTTGGTCTCATATTGGTCTTCACCTTCATCCTCTGTTGATTCGGAATCTGGAAAAAAAAGAAAGATTTGTCACTAAATTTGATTTGAACCAGAGCAAAACTTTGAGAACATTATTAGTTTGTAAAATTCATGAAAGTTGAAACAGTACTCATATATCCTTTTATTTATCTTTTAAACAAGCAGGGGAAAAAAATGCATAATTACACCAAAAGAAGAAGATGAAGAGCAAATTGTTACTATAGAGCATAAAACCAAATCATCTCTCTTTTTTTTACGTTTAAAAAAAACCAACTATACATTCTGTGTACAAATTTGCGCTGAAGGTGGTACATGCTACTTAGAACACAAACAGTTACAGTAGTATACTCTAAAAATGAATTCCATGGACAGCTTTAATCATATCAACCTTACTCATCATAAAGGAGCGTCCCATGGCATAGACTAAAAGAGATGTCCTTTGTTCTTCATTAGCGGAGCTATACTTAATGTAGTAATCTGACTGCAGCTGAATAATTGCTGAGTTGCTTTTCTCCACAATTATCTCATCAGCAAGTTAACATTATGAGAACTGAAATACATAGGAGTCAAATAAGTAATAATGTTTATAATAATAATAATAGTAATAATAAATAGAGGGATGAGCATTGTTTAGAGAAAATGGACTTGTTTCGGTTCATTTTAAACCGTTCCAGCTGTACCATCCGCAGGATTTTTTTAGACGGAGAAAAACAGTCACTGGTAGACCTCAAAATAGAAACAGTATCGAGTCATTGGCATCCCAGCAGCTCTCATGAGGTGTTTGCTTAACTGTAGGTGGAATTACTTCCATAGAAGAGAGAGGCTATATTATGATTCCCTTGATATAAAAGGAACCGAGAAGGATATTTCCAGGTATTATTCACATAACAAGGGTAAAGCAGTGAGCTGTGAGTGCTTTTGCAGTTACGTGTTTGTCAGGCTCACAATGTTACTTAAGATCTGCGTGCATAACCAACTGCCTATTCACGCAGTATTTATATCATTTGACTATATTGCAGATTTCAAAATAAAAGCTCGTGGATGTTTGCAGCCTTTTCCATGATGACAATTATAGATGATAGATTTATTATTTACTGTGAGTTAAATGAAACTATGAAGCGGCCTCTCGCAGTGGTTGATTTAATGCAAATCTCAAATACTGTAACACATTTCCAATATTATGAAAAAAAAATATGACCTAAATGTAACTGATTAATAATTTCTAAATAAGACAGAAACCCTTCAAAAGTCTGGCCGTCTGAAGAATCTGACGGATTTATGTCAATGTCTGCTTTGAATTTATCTGACTTTCACTCCGCCTTCAGTTGTGAACAAGTAAAGCAAAAGACAGCTTAATCAACCTGTGGCTATAATGGGCAGGGAACCGTGCGTATCCCACTGCAGTTCCAGCAAAGCGTGGTTCATAAAACTGTCACTGGAAGTTCACAGAAAAACCACACCGGTCAAATTACATCCTGCAAAATTAGATTTCGGGCCGAGTGCTGCCTCAGTCTCTCCTTGTCTGAAAATATTTATTTTGGCTTCCACCTAAATATGCCTCTGAACGCGTTTCCTTTTTTAATTTATCACTGGTTATCGCATTTGACAGTCAGAGACACCACAGTGGCCAGATGTAATACATCACATCACTCCTGTCAACATTCTTCATGGGACTATTTTACATTCTTGCCATTTCATTCAGTAAATACTGAACAGAAGACGAACAAAGATAACACAAAATAGCACTTGCCTGATTTGTTTCTCTCGACTGGATTTTTTTCATGGCCACTGTTGGTGTATCCTCGATCCTTTTTTTTTTTTGTTTGTTTGTCTCAGCATACATTCAGCAACAGGGTATTCCCCGAGATGCACCGGGGGTTCCGAGCCATAACTACACGCCTAAATCAGAACATTCTCTAAAAGCCTCTGCAAAAAGTACTGGATGTAAGATTAATCTTGCAATTCACTGTAAGCCTCCTAAAATGCAGGTAAAAGCTTAAAAAAAAAAAAAAAAAAAAAGGAGGGAAGAAGGCACTTTGGTCCGTTATATAATAACAAGTTGCACCTCTAAGTCTCGGCACTTATTCTGACAGAATCCATTCCTGAAAAGCATCAACCTCCATCTGCAGTTGCAAACGCCTGATGAATGCACATCACCCACTCTGAGGTAGCCCCTCTGTCCACACAATAGCCAGCGACAGTGCGAGCATCATCCCCCCGCTGTGTTCCTCCCAACAGGCTGAGCACACCGATAGGCAGAAAAACCAGTGGGAGTGATCCAGCCCTCCTGATATCAGCGTTCGAGGGCGCCGGTTGACATTTTTCATTTCTTCCTTCCTCCCCATGTGTCTTACTCTTCAGCTGGCGTAAATGAGCCGACGCCGTGCCGTCGGCAGGGAGAGGGAGAATCGCTGCAGCCGCTAAAAAAGGGTCCTCCTGCTCCTCTGCATCGCTCTCTGCCAATGTGTTGCTGGCTTGCTTAGACTGACTGTAAAGCAGCCCCGTTTCCAAGGGATGCGATGCATTCAATAGCTGCATTCCACTGATGCGCTCCCTTCAAAAGACAATCGAGTCATCACATTCATTTTGCACGGCAAATTTGTTTTTCAGCTAAATCTTTGGATGCATTTGCCAAGACATCCGTCCTTATCTCATGATAGATATTAAAATGACTCACTATCCCAGAATTCTCCCCCCCCCCCCCCCCCCCCCCCCCCCCGTCAGGGAGAGATAAACGCATCACTGCTTACACATTTCACTCCAACGGCAAGAGAAGTATTTATATTTTAATGAGCGTGAATAGAGAGCTACACATACACCTCAGAGTTATACATAGAGATGCATCAATGATAATTTAAAGTACACATCTGTTGAGAATACTTTTCACCAGCCACACCATGCAGTCAGCTCATTATGGAATTTGGCCGAGACAGAATAATAAATAAATTTTTCCACCGATAGATTTCTAGCAATTAAAATGAAGTCTCAAAGTTTCCCAAACTAATTTAAACAGATGCACTTATACCCATGATAAACTAGACTGTGCCCCCCCCCCCCCCCCCCCCCCTCAGTTCTTAATGTAATACACAGGATACAAGCCTTTTGCTCATCTATCTAACGGCAGCGCGCTTGAACACACTTAACCCTTCGTCGCTCAGACAGGGTTGGTTTTCACACCAGCGAGGCTGCAGTGAAGACTCCAGCCTTATAAACGATATAAACGACATATTTTCGCATGAGCTGTGTTTAAGTATTTGTTTTCAGTTATTTGCATACATTGAGGTAGATTAAGTAGCCAATACCTGACTGGTCGCTCTGCCTTTCACAGTCGTTAGCTGGTGCGATTCTGAAAAGCGGCGCCGTGTCATTTAACAGCTCTGAACTCCACGATAACCAACCCCACGAGGTCTCATCCCGGAATGAATGACGTGTGTCTATTTTTTGATGAGTTATTGATTCTATTTATTAAGGCAACGCGGCGACGGAGGGGATTTCCACAGTGTAACTGCAGCTCCACCTGTTCGCTCGCATTCACGGTGAACTTTCCAAACACCCTGGAAAGGGGCCACGTCCACACTCAATAGTGACGTCTGAAGTTTCCAGCGTTCGCTTTAAAAAAGGTGATACCGACATTCGCGTCGGCTTCAGCTGCAGCTCATCTCTGCCTAGCAACAAACGAGTGCAGCAGAGCATTTACATACCAAAGTAGCAGAAAGAAAAGGTGCATGCTCTGTTACAGGCTTGAAAGAGCACACATGTTGCTAATGCTAATTCTGTTCTGCAGCGTTAAGCGGCTAGGAAGTGAGCAAATATGAGCCAACACATTTCTCCTGACAACCTTGTGCAATGCGCTCCAATGCCATTTTTAATAATCAATTTCACACCTGTGCCATTGATTCAAATGAAAGTTGTATTGCCAGCTTTTTTCCAGTGGATAAATAAGCAAAAGATGACAGATATAGAGGAACACGCCGCGTTGCAAAGATGAAAGATGTCTCTGAACTCGCACCATATGGCAGGCGCTCTTATTTACGACATGTTCTGGATATAAAATTGCCTTTTTTGCCTGATCGGTGGAGTGAAAAGGGGGAAAAAAAGGTCACACGGGGGCTAAAATTAGCAGTGATGTCTTCCTCTGAAACAGGAGCGACGTTGGCCTGCTAGTATCGCAAAAATCTGAGGCCTGGCGCATTCCTCTGTATAAATAACTCGGGAGAGTTGGTGGACGAGGGGGAGGGCGGTCCACAGAGACGTTTTCAAAGGAGGGAGGAAGGCTTTGGGCAGCATCATTGAGTGATGGGACAGCTGGAGACTGTATGCTCACGGTGAAGTGGGGGCGCGGAATCATACCGAAGGTTAAGATGGAGAATCAAAAAGGAAAATGTTTCGTTTGCAGCTAATGAATAAGACCCGCCAGACAATTCATTTCTAGAACCGAGTTCGGGAGAGCATCTTTTGTAGTAAACGAGTCAGGTCAGAGCCATCCGATTGGGCGTCCTTTACATGGTCTATGTCTGCAGCATCCAATCTCAACACAGTAAATGGAATTTAATACACCTGTAAATCCTGCCGCCCACGCTGAAAGGAATCCTCGCCATCAACTCGGTCGGGCTGCAGACGTCGCCGTCCTTTTAGTACCCGACTTTCGGCTCGCGCAATGAAACCGGCGTGTTATGCAAGCAGCCCGTCCTTTCTTCTGCACCATCGGGGGACGCTGTCATGACTCACTGATTGAACTGATGTCACCGCATGACATTTCTGCATGCAAATGCTTACATTTGCACTCCCAGATAGACAAATCAGTCCCAAATTAAAGGATGAGTTTGAGCAACCCCCCCCCCCCCCGACGACAGAGTGCTCGAGCTGATGTATGAAAGGCAGGGTTTTTTTTTTCCAAGATGGTAATTCCATTTTTCAAAGCACCTGTGGTGGTGAAAGAACTCCGCTGAGGTGAATTTAAATAAGTGCCAAGATTTATTAAATGGGGATGCAAAAAAAAAAAAAAGATAGATAGATAGACCGAACATTTGTGAAACGTTTCCCGATTGTCACCAATAAAACACAAACTTCTATCACTCCAGAAAGACAAATGTGTTCAATACACAATAGAACAATGGGCTGAAAATTAAAATACCCCGAACAACATATTTACTTTCAATAACCTAAAAGTCTCTCACATTTTATCAAGCTGACGCTGACGTCTTTCATCCAGTCCATTGCTCAGTTTTTGGATTTTATTCCATATTTATTAGCTATTTTGGGAAAATAATTCACATATTTGTTTGTTTTTTTATCAAAAATATCTTCTCTGAGGAAGAAATGGGGACAAAATAGAGTTTTTATGTTTGACTTAATACCAAAGTACTTGTGTTCATAAATATAATGCCTCGGTAGGTTACTTTATCATTATTTTTTTTTACATCTATATACAAGCTTTAATTGCATTAAATATTACCTTCACCCAGATCCAGGACGGCGAGCACAGCGCTGCTCCGGGCCTCCCCCAGGTGATTGTTGGCGATGCAGGTGTAGAGGCCAGCATCGCTGGGCTTGCAGTCCCGAATCCAAAGCCCCCCGTACTCCTGATTCTCCATGTTGAGGATGTCATTGTTGTGGTACCAGTACAGAGACGGCTGGGGATCCCCAGCCACGGCTACTTTAAGTCGGATGTCGCATCCCGTCCCCACGGCGGCGTTCCTCATTTTGCGTGTGAAAACAGGTGGAGTCGGGCTGGGACGCCCAGGGCCCTGAGGTTCCGGGGCAACGTGCTCCACGCTTGCTTTGGACCGCTTTGGGGGTATAATGGGGCTTGGGGGTGCAACCGCTTCATCTGCCCCCTTTTTAAGGGTCATTTGCACCTCAGCTTTTCTCATGGCTGAACTCTGGACTAAGCGGGTCTTATAATAGAACCTCTCACCGTGTTTGTGGCTGTAACGGTGACCGGACCCTCTTGTCTGTGACCTGAATCAAAAGCCAGCGTGAGCTTCAGAGTCCGTGAGCAGGTTCAGCAAACGAAGGCTCACATTTTCAGTTGATCTTTTAGTCCAGATGAAGCCAAATGAACACCAGCTAGAAACACACGTGCTACGTCTCTGATCTAGGAACTCCTCTGCTGTTTAAAAGAAGAAAAAGAAACTGTGGATTACCAGGCGATGGAGCAGGTAGATCGATAGAGAGTTCCCACTGTCTTGTCTAGAAGTATTTTTAGGGCAGGACCCTCTGGATCAAGTTGCATTAACAGCTCCCTTGACCAGTCTCTTGGAAGTGAAGGCCTCGCTCTCTCTTTCCTCCTTTCCCTGGTGGCTTCTCAGCCTTTTGCAACCATTCCCCAAATTGCGTGTGATGTCTCGTAATCCCTCCGCAGGACGGGGCGTCTTGAGTCTTCTCCGAGTTTCCTCTTTAATTCCAGAAGCTTTGAAGTCTTGCATTAAATCCTGTCCAGCAAATGGTGACCCACAAGTTAAATAGTCCCACTCACGATCTCCCCCTAACTCTGCCAGTCAGCCCAGCAAGGCCTTACAATGACAGCTGCATGGAGATCCATCTGTCCAGTCACCGCTAAGCTCCCGCCCCCTTGTCATTTTTAGCCAACCTGAAGTCAGTAGAACACGTGAGATGGGTGCAATACTCGGCACGGTGAAGGGGGGGTGGCCGGTGTGGGACAGATATTTAATTCGTATCGGTCACTTGTAGAAACTTTTGAGGTGGTAAAATATTGAAGAAGAAAATATCACCGTGTGTGTGTGTGTGTAGATACAAAGGAACTCCTCTCCCAAAAAATCTGGACTAAAATATATATATATATCCAGTCACAGGGAGAACCCAAAAGCACGGCAGGAGAATGGAATCTAGAAACGTAACTTTTAACATTCCAGCGCAGGTATAGTCCAGTCCCGAGCAGCAGACAAATGAGGACGGGGGGTCCAAAGAGAAGCCGGGCAGGTGAATCAGAATCAGAGCGCTGGAGAGCAGGAACAAACAAGACGACTGAGCAGACTATAACTGCAGTCGGGCTGATGAGGAGACAAGCAGCAGGTGTGCAGAGCAGCACAGGTGCTGTGGATGAGCTGATGACGAGCGTGGCAGGCAGTGTCGCGAGGTTCGAGCAGGAGGGTGGAGCTAGGTGGAGCAGGAGGGTGGAGCTACGTGGAGCAGGAGGGTGGAGCTAGGTGGAGCAAGGGGGTGGAGCTACATGGAGCAGGAGGGTGGAGCTACATGGAGCAGGAGGGTGGAGCTACGTGGAGCAGGAGGCTCTGGCATTAACATTAACTTCAGCTGAAAGGCCTTAAATCCAAATCCACTGTGGAGCCGCATGCCGAATGCCGATGTGGCCTCCAGTGGTTGCTGCAATCCTGACTTCTATGTCACGTTGCCGCGGCTCCAAACACGCTGCTTGTTGGATCGGTTGCAGAAAAAAAGTATCTTTTCTTTTTTAATTAGCTCTTTACACCAAATGGAGAAGCTTTCATCGCAACAAGTCTAAGGACTTTCAACGGAAACAAGACCGCAAGGGCTTTTTTGAAATGCTCCTCTTAGACAGGATGTTTGACTTTATTCGTACTGTAATACATTCTACTGTGTGACTGTACTTGTACTCTAACATTCTATCTAATAAATATATTCACCATCATCATCACCAGACGTCTCTGTGGTGTCACATTACATCAATAATAAAACAAAGCAGTGGTTGTACAAAACTTTAATGAGGACACTGCAAACTAAATATACATCAGGAAGTCTTAATTACAAGTAAATAATTATACAAAACATGGAGGTGCTGTATCATTTCGAGGTGATGATCAAGGGATGATTTGACTTCATGTTGTGACACGGTATTGCCGTGTTGAAACAAACTTGAAATAGAAACTCGACAAACGCGTTTAACACGGTTTCGCCAGAACAAGGTGTGTCTGAGGAAAGAAAGGGGATTTAAACCACAAAAAAATGTTTGAGGCTTAACTTTAAGGAACAAAAAATCAATAAAAAAACTGGTCATATAACATTTAAAAAAAAAAAGACTTTGAAAGAAATGTGTTGTAACTTTTAAACTTCTGGTCTTGAATGGGCCAAAGCCTGAGAACCCAATCCGTGTGAAGAGTTCGGTGCCGCTTTGCGGCGCTTACATGAACGTGGACGTGACTTCTGATGACAGCGAAGACCTGCTCAATCTCGAAACGGAAGTTCTCTCCGGGATGCCCACCTTCCTCATAAACCTCAGCAGCCGCCTCCTGAACTTCTCCCCCACAAAAGCGTACAGGACTGGGTTGACGCAGCTGTGAAGCAGGCCCAGACTCTGGGTGGCGAACATGGCCTGATCCACCGCCATCCTTTCCGGGCACTTGTACGGAACTATCTTTGTCCTGAAAAACGTGTCCGCCATCACCGCCAAGTGGTTCGGCATCCAGCAAAGCAGGAAGGCGACGACCACTGACGCGATCACCCTCATGGCCCGCTGCCGCTGAAACCCCCCGCGGATGCGGCGGAGGCGCTGGATGGTTATCCCGTAGCAGCACAGCATGACGGCCAGGGGGATGACGAAGCCCAGAGTGTGGCGAAGGATCCTGGTGGCCAGCCGCCACTCGTCGGCGCTGCTGGGGTCGAAGCGTTGGGCGCACACGATGTGGCTGGAGTTTTGAGAGGAGAAGGAAGAACTGAAGAGTCCCGGCAGAGACAGCAGCCCTCCGACAGCCCAGACCGCGGCACAGACCCCCCAGCTGACCACCTGTCGGTTGGCCTTGCGCGTCTCCATTGCTCGCACAATCACCATGTAGCGGTCCACGCTTATGCAAGTCAGGAAGAGAATGCTGGAGTAGAAGCTCAGCTCTTGGAGGATGGTGACGAATTTGCACATGGCGTCTCCGAACACCCAGCCCTGCACGACCGAGGTGGCCCAGAACGGGAGCGTGACGGCCAGCATGAGGTCGGCGATGGCCAGGTGGAGGAGGTAAAGGTCGGACGGCGGCAGAGTCTGCTTGCTGAGGCCGATCACCATCCCCACCACCAGGTTCCCAGGAATGGCCAGCAGGAAGATGAAGATGTAAAACACGGTGACGGCGACCATGACCGCATCCGGGAGCGAGAGGGATTTGCACGGCTGCGTCTCCGGGTTGACGATGAACTCCGAGTCATTGTAAGTAAAGTTGAGCTCGTCGTAGATGAGGCCGAAGTCGAAGATAAAGGAAGATTGGTTTGGATCTGAGGGGTGGCAAAAGGAAAATAATTTTAGCCGCCATGTCTGGACATGGAGAAATGAATGTCCTGTAAGGAGACATAAAGAAGCACCAGTACTGGTGTAAAATACAAATCAATGTGAAAAATGCTCACCAGTCATTGTGGCCTCTTCTTGAGGGGAGGTGACGGAGTCTGTCACAAGGAGACGAGGAACCAGCAGTGTGCTTCTCTACACTCCTCCCATCACCCTGACCAAAGGCTCGTTTTCCTGTTTGCCTCACATAAACACAATTTCAGTTTGTTTGTTTTTAAAACGCGTCAATAAGGAAGAATTCACATACAAGAAAGGAAATGCAACACATCTTTAAAGCAGTCACAGTGGCTGTTTCTGTCACACACTTATTTTATTGTTTTGCACGTTTAAAGACATGTTTTTATACATCTGATTCGTTATTTTCTATTTTTATTAAACTAAACTGTTGCATTTTTGGCATGGGTCTTGATAAAGGAGCAGATCCAGCAATTCATTTCCTCCATTCTTTCAACTTTTCCCTCCAACAGCAGGAAAACTACCGAACCAATTCCACCAGAACTTTACGGAGAGATCAAGCATATCGGCAAGCAAGTTTTATTTTGAAAATCCTTATTTTAACTGCGTGTCCAACATGATATGGCTGAAATTATATTACTTGACAGATAAATAACATCCCTATGAACTTCTCAGTTGCACTTTTTGCCTTTTATGTTCCTCCATAGTGTTTTTTTTATATACATATATATACATATATTTTGTTTTTATTTCCAGCCTTTGTTTTTTTCTTTTATATCGAGGCTGTTGCTTCATAACCCTTTTCCAGTCCTGGTTTGGTTATTCCTTCACCACTTTGCTTCCTCCTAAATAAACCGAAGCCACATTACGCGAGTCATCGGTGTCACGGGACACACAATCACAGCAGAATATCAAAACAGAAGCTCCTCATGATCGCTAATCAATATTTCAATGTCAAAATACCATTTTAATTTGCCAAGGCTCTCTAATATTGCAGAACCCCATTCATATTAGAACCATTCGTGTTATTAACAGCAGATGAGAAAACAGGATCGGGGCCTCCGTGAGCATGCAGGGAAATCCCGAACACCGTAAAACCACATGATGGGACTCCATCTGGGTTTGACCGCTGCTAAACAGGAAGTGCCGGGCTCATGACATACATCGGTGTTGACACGAGTGACGACCATCACATTTCCTGCCTCACGTCTCATGCGTTTCAACTTCCAGTGTCACAAGAAGTGGCCTTCTTTATTTTTTTTAAATCATTACATAAACATGTTTCATGCATGGGATGCAGGACCGCAGTGAAGCCGGGAGCCACTGTGACGGATTGTCTTTGTGTCAATCACTCAGTTGTGTATTTATATGTGCCCTCATCTCTTTTGAATGACATCACAACAGTTTGGACGCACAAACATTGACATCCGGAGGCTGATGTTGTTGAGGGTGCTTGGTGCAACAGAGGACGTGAAGAAAGGCAGGGGGTTGTGTTGCCTCAAATGTGGAATGCAACTCTTGCTTATGAAAGTGTGCCCGCTTTCAGGTGACAGGAAAGCCAGACGATAAGTCATAAATCCAGCCCTCTACGGAAATAAAGGCTGAAATTGTGCAGCATCCATGAAAATCCAGGACGTTTTCAGAACTTTTTTAGCCAAACATGTATATTATTTCTTGTTTTGAAAGCACTAGATGGCGCTGCAGGAACTGAAACATGAAAGAGGAAGAAAGGGTCACATTGATGGAGGAGGCAGCGGCTCCAGCTGCATGCCAGGCCTGAGGTGGGAAAGGCGGAAGGCATCTCAAACCCTGCGGCGGTGATGATGCAGTTTCTGCACGAGTCAATAGAAACAGGGGGGGGGGGGGGGGGGGCGGGCATTTTACCGACAACCCAAGAAAACGAGCAGCGTTGCGATTTCCTCTTAAAGCAGCGTGACAAACTGAACATTTTTATTTATTACATACACAATAACTCCGTTCAACTGTCAATCACCCCACATCAAAAAAACCAAAACAAATGTGGCAGCAAGCAAGGATCGCCGTGGAATTTATTCTACGAAATGTTTTTTTTTTTTTGCCAGTATTAAAGCGGTCCCACCTTGAGCAAACAAAAAAATCACATATGAAAACCGTTTTCGTGTTCGCCTGCATTTAAAATTCAAAACTAAACACCTTTTCCTGTCAGAGTCAGATAGGGTTTTGGTTACGAGAGCGGGGGGGGGGGGGGGGGGGGGGGGCGGACGACTCTCTGAAGAGTGAGTAAGAACTAATTTTGCAACAACTTGAGGCCCTTTTTTTTTTTTTGCCAACAAATAGACCTAAGCCGATTTTTCTGATTTGAATGACAGGCACTCTTGCTTAGAAATATATAAAAAAATAAATAAAGTGCATCAAGTAGGGTGTACAGTTTGAAAGAAAGCAAATGCAGAGGGCGGGGGTGGGGCAGGTAACACTGGCACGGGGCTGGTGATCTGTGGCGAGATTTAGAAGACGAGGCGTGTGGAATTAAAAGGCCGATCACAACCGCCGAGACTCACCTCTATACGGAGTCCTGCGGTTGATCATGGCCCCCACTGTGCTGCTGAACGAGAGCACGACGACACACGACAAGTACATAACGTTTAATAGCCTGTATAAAAACGGTACATGTACGACCGAATTTTAAGTCAAGAGTTCGAATATAGGCCTTAATAGGGAAATGTTAAAAAGGGAGGGTGGGGTGGGGGTGGGGGGGCATGTCCATGGTTTTCCCCCCACATGATTCCCAGAAACCCCAGTTTCATCTTTTGGCACGCCGTGGGTCCCTGCCGTTGCTAATGGTAACTGAAGACTTTGAAGTCGTTGGGGGTCCTGCAACAGTGCCTTGAGGCGCTCCGTTACCAGGCGATCGGCCGTTTGTTCGTCCGACGCTCCCAAACGCAGGGTCCCGGGGCGCGCCAGGCGATTGGTTGTTGGTAAAGGGCGGCAAGGCGCCATTACCTGTAGGTGGAGAAACGCACGAGGACAGGTAAGAATGACGACAACATCAAAAACGGATCGACTGCATTTGTTGCTTCTACGGAACGCGCACAACTCTGCTGCTTCCTCTGAGTGAGCGATTCTTTGAATAAAAAGAAAAACACACTAACCTGGTGGGGCAGAGGTACCTGAATTCTGATTGGGTGGGGAGTTTCCCCTCTGATTCTGGTCTGGTTTACCCTGAAAGTGGAAGAAAACGTCACCACTCAGTTAATGCCATAGAAATTGAGCCCTGATATTTTCCTCCCCTTTTGTAAATCAATAAGCCCCAAAAACAAAAGACTCCTTCCTGTTAGCAGCTAAAACAAAAGAGTGAAAATATCAGTGATTTGATCTGGTCGTGGCTTAAAACGCACAATTGCACTAAAGTTCGTAATTTTGTTATTTGCATATGATATTGATGATGAATCCATTCATATTTGTAAATTCACAAATTTGAGAAATTAACAACGAGATTTCCCAAGGCTCAAATCTCACTTCTTCTGTCGCGCCAACAGTTCGAAAGCCCCAAAGGCTCATTTGCAACCATAAAGGAAAGTACAAAAATGGAATAAACACAGTCAATTACAAAATTTAAGATGAAATTAGTAAAGGTTTGACATTTTTGCTTGATAAATGGGTCCCGTGACACTGAGGGCTAACTATTTAACATGCAGGTCATCAAACCGGAGAGATTTTCTTTCAAAATACTCCCCAAAACTGCTATCAGGATTTGGTTTTGAGGGCGCAGCGACAGCCGGGATGCCCGTGATGACGGAGTGGGGGGGGGGGGGGTACGGTGTTACTCACAGACTTGTTTTGCTGGCTCGATTGGGGCAGAAACTCTGGGTTTGGTTCGCTGAAATTGGGCACTTCTGAATAAACCATGCAAAACCTGTGGAGACAAAAACAGACTGGTTTAATCCCAGTCTCCAAGGAGACTATTGGACTGAGAAATGCGTTGAAAGATGCTCGCGGAGAGAAACGACGGGGGGGGGGGAGGGGGGGGGAAGGGAACTTCACCGCGTGAACTCACTCTCCGATCTTCTGCAGATCGCCTCCTCTTCCTGTGTATAGGGTCAGGCAGCCTTTCCATATGGACGCATACCTAACAGAACACAAAATATCATTTCACATGGGAGCATTCAACATGTTCGGACGCACAAATCACCTGTCAAGTTCAGCTACCTGTGCGTGTGTGTGTGTGTGTGTGCGTGTGGAGAACCGCTCTCACCCTCGGGTCAGCTTGATGATGTCCCCTGCCTGAATGAGGCTGCCGAGTTCGTCCCAAACAGAGATAGCAATGCTGCCGCTCTTGTCCGCCACCTTGCACGAACGAACCTCATGGCCGTCCTTCGTTTTGGTTACTCTCCCTATTAGAATACAGAAAAAAAATAAAAATAAAAACAGACATACAATTAAAAAAAATACACAAATATAGTTTTTGTGTGTTTGTATTTATCGTTACATAAAAAAAAGAAAAAAGGCTGCGGTCCCTTTAAGAACAGACTCGAGTTGTCGGTATGTTTGTGAATAACTAAGCTACTCACCTATTTCCAATACGATGAACACAATATTTAAATTTTTAGAGCCAGGCTTCACGTCCTTTAGCAGAAACGAGGCCTCGTTTGAGGTGGTTGCCATTGCTAATTGATCCTTCCCGTCACTTAAACTCACTGCTCGGCTGTCCTTCACTTAGTAATGGATAGCTAGAGCGTTAGCTGTAGCTCAGCTAACAAATTAGCCGAATGTTAGCACTCTTCCTCCTCCTCGCACAAAGTATCGCAATTGCGCAGATAATCCAACTGCTCTCGGGTAATCGATAACATTCACGTCAAATCGTTGAACCACCGTAGCGCTGGAGACACCTTAGCGCGATCAAATAGCTAACGTAAGAGCAATGTCGCCCCTGCACTTGCTAGCTATATAGCTTCTCAAATGACTACTGAGCTACACGCTAGCTAGCTCGGAAGCTAGTTAGCTGCCTTTTATTCTCTGGATGCGACTCTGCCATCTTTCTCTTTCTCACTTTCATTCTCTACATAACGTAAACGTGTCACTTATGCGCTAAACCCCTCAGAGAACTGGCGAAACCAGAATCAAATCTTGGTGATGTTTTTTTTTTTTTTGGTTGTTGTTATATTGCTTTACCAAGGACCTCTCAACTGGCTTCAAGTTACAGCAAAATTACTTGGAGACAACGTTAAATATCTCCGCCGCATCCATCTTACGTAAATATTTCCCAATCGACCCCATTTCCTTTGTGAGAGCGTTTTTGATGAACTATTTTGCTCTGCTATCGCGCAGTCTGGCCAGATGCTTTTTTTTTTTTTTTTTTTTACAAGTGTCCGTATCAGTGCCCTGCAACGTTGTTAAAAAGCCTTGTGTCGAGTGTCCTAGATATTTATAAATGCTAAATAAAAGCCTCTCCGAGCTGCACACTACACTGAATCCCGCCCCGTACTTTAACAATGCCTCAAAGAGAAAGACGACGTCACTAAGTTTAGCCGGTTGCTTATAGGGAAAAGACCGTTCCATTATTTCACATAGGGAACAGATAAACACTAAGAAATGTGTTATTGAGTAATTTTATAGAGTTTTGTCGACATATACTAATAACCGTCACGGGTTAATTAGCGACTACCATGAGGTTACACGATTAATCAGACAATGTACTGGACTGGATAACTAAAAAGACAGAAAGGCATTGGTTTGTGCCAAATGAGCTTGCTTCTCAAACACCGCGAGAATAAGGAACCCACGCGAGAGTCTTTTTTTAAACAAGCGTTCAGTTGCGTTATTCATGAATGTCGTGCTATGATGATTCGTTTATAGTCTCACTTTATCTGTAAAATGTAAAATGGTGACGATGAATTCGGTCAATTAAACCCTAAAACAAAAGTTGGCCGTCACGAACAGGATTCGAACCTGTGCGGGGAAACCCCATTGGATTTCGAGTCCAACGCCTTAACCTCTCGGCCACCGTGACTTCATGAAGGAAAACCCGGTCAAATTCAAGTATACAAATGTACACCATAGGAACTATGCTCAACCAGCGGTGGTCAAATACGCAAATAAAAACAAATTTCTATCATGGAGCTCACAGTGTTATTGGAGAAATAAATCTTTATCCTGAATAGCTCGCATAAAACAAATTTATTTAGCTTTCATCTGGACTGTTCGTTCAGTAGTGAGAAGTTTAAATTAGCAATAGTTCAATGTAGGATTTAATACAACCCCTTCCATTATCGTGGGTGGGTTTGTTTATTTATCATAACCTTTCACCTGACAAATTGCAAAAAAACAACACTGTATTATCATAAATTCTTTATTGATGTACACAATACTAAATTATGAAAGAATGCTGCATGTTTACAATATGCTTGAAGCAGTGAAGGGAATTTCTTTGGTATAAGTGAAAATATTATTTTTATGTGGACACACGCTACCTGACAATGCAGGAGACACCTGGTGTTAAAACTTTCTAAAATAAACGGCGCTCTCATATGATTCCATAAACAGTCTGATTTCAAGGGGAGACAGAATTTTACATGCATACACAAATCTAAACATTAGTACTCTTATCACCAAAGTAGCTCATATCCAGTCACATTTTAATTTCTATAGTACACAGAATGTATAAGCCTACAGTGTTCAATCCCTCAAGATAATATACAAAGAACAATGAGAGTGACTCAGCAGATTTCAACAATATGTATTAAATGCGACAAGCTATTTCAAATCAATTATGTTGAATTATTTTTACTTAAAGATCCCACTGAATGAACTGACAGGAACATGTGTAAGGCACTGAGCATTTGAAGGCATTTCATCAAGTGCTGTTGAAACAGTGTGTATTATTTCATTTCTCCTATGTTTACCAGACCACGGTGAAAAATCGGCAGTGATCTTCATGCATATTTAAAATATTAAAAGTCTTGGTGCCCCAAAATCTGATCCAAAGGATCCATTGCTTAATCTTATCTAGACGGGAAAATGATGTCTGCAGTGGGGGTATAGATCAGATAATGGTGCGCTCCTTAATATTGTGATAACATCATCACCCTCAACAACATAATACTTTTTCCATACATCCCAATTCCTGCACTTATATCTTCCCCTAAAAGCTCTTGCCCGGGAGCCTCCGCAAAGGGCAGATCACCTGTGGCCCTCTTCTTCTCTATTTCAGCTTGGAGGCAAAGAGCGTGGAAAAAATGGGCCGAGCAGATTTCATCCATCGACAATAGACCGCTCGTACTCCTTTATTTACTTCTTTGACCCTCTTTAGTTTCTGGATCACCGCCCACCTGGCATCACATGCCAAAAGGACGGGCACTTCAGAGTCCAAAGTAACTTTATGCATCACTTTTAAACGTGAGGCCGATTGTGGATGAGTCAATTCAAATTTAAGACTTTTTCGGTTCTGCATTTAGTCTCATATCAAACCTCGACGTTGCCCCCTACAGTGACAGCTGCAGGGAATTCCTCAAAAGAGAAAGAAAGAAAAACAATATACCACATTTAATGCTCACTTTTCTTTAAAAACAAACAAACATAGGAATCCATTGCCCAAGGAGACCAAATACTCATACTCATACCAGCTCGTGCAAGGTAAGCACTGTAGGATTGTGTGCATGCCCCTAGAAGGAGATACAGTTACGATGCGTGGCAGGTCTTATGGTAGTGTTAATGTCTAAAAATATATGAAACAGTAAACATTTCACACAGGCGAGTTATGAGTGCCTGACTACTTCAAGGTCTCATATTAAGGCAAACAAAAGTACAAAGAATACACAGATACATATATTTTATGTAGTACATACTGTTCAATAAAGTACTAATTTTTAGTGTATATGCCGTAAAACCTAGAGTAGTGCCTTTTCTGTACATAAACGTACATCGATGCCCTGCAGAATAGACAAAAGGTTGCAAAAGGGGACGTTTAAAAACTGCAGCTCATCAAGATGGGAAAAGAAACAATGAATTCCAGGTGACAAGAGTAGTAATCGGGACATGTGATTTATACCTGTTAATTGAGGTCTCCATTTTTCTCCAGCAACAGTCCAAAGAATTCATTAAATGACTTTAGTTAACACCTTGGATCTTTTTACTCGGAAAAGTCAGAAAGTCTTCATGCGATCCCTTGCACAACCTGGCAACACCCCCCCCCCCCCCCCCCCTCCCCCCCTGCAGGCTGTACCACTGTAGCCAAAGATTTACTATTTTCAAGAGACAAATAACAAAGAGGCTATCCATCAATGATGATGAAAATGTCTCCAGAGGACAGACAAACACGGCAGGACGGAGACAGCTGGCCCAGCGCCCTGGAGATGCGCCGTTATTGAAGAAGTGGGTACCATTTGTACCATTTGAAGGGCGCGAGTTCTGTTCTGCATTGCTGCAATACTTTCTTGGGCTAACCTGCTGCAGGGTTGAAGAAGTACTTGCACGAGATCCTGGTTCTGGACGTCGGTCCAGGTTTTTAGACTATATTTATGATAATCAAAAGTGTTAAAGCCCAGGCTTTCCTGGCGTAAGCCAGTTGGTGGCTGTGTAAATGGAGATAGCTGGAAATGACGGGGTATGATGTATTAATGATGTAGCTCGCTTGAGAATAACTAATAATAGCATGTAACTCAAAGAGCAAGACATATTTATGAAAATGCCTTGAAACGGTGGACAGTGGACGTCCTTTGTCTTAAACAGAGGACAAAACCAGCTGTCGTACAGCAGGGAAGGGAAATAATTTCCTTTTTATCTAGTTGTCTTTGACGCGAACAAGAGGCTGTCTACAAAGGAGGGATCGTTTCATTCTGCTCGGTTCGTAAAATGTAGGAACTTTAAGAAGCAAATATAGAAGAATGCTAAACTCGAACTAGCGCTCAATCAAATGAAATTAAGACACTTGCTCTACAGCAGTTGTTGCTGTGGGAATCTGGGAATCTGCTGGTGTCGATTCGATAGGGCCTTTGCGTTTCTCTTGACTTTCCTCCTCTTCTATAGCATCTTCGCCATTCTCTGGAACTGCCAGGCCAGCGCAGCGATCACCATTTATCTCGCACTCAATGACTGGTGCGTTCCCGTTGATTTCCAGATCCGCCTTTAAGCTCTCCGGGGTGGAGGGAATCACATTCTGAATCTCCTCGAGTAGACCTTCCTCATTGTGCACCTCTGCCAAGGGAATCTCTCCATCCAAGCTTCCCAGAGGAGGAATCTCCACGTGGGCCTCTGCCTCAGTCGACACCAAATCTTCCGCGGGGGCCTTCACGTCTCTGGTCTTCTTGACATTGAAGGTCATGGGAGACACCTTGAAAGAGGAACTCTTGGCAGTCGGGCTCTTGGGGTGGTTTGGGGTGAGGCTCTTGATGATTTTCTCTCGCTTCTCTGGCGGCACAATCTTGGTGGTGATCTGGTTCATCTTTTTCTCGATGCTCTGACGCGAGAAGGCCTTCTTGAGGCTATCAACTCTCTTGAGGCTGGTGCGCCTGAACTTATCAGCCCTTCTTTCATATGTGGCGGATGTGCCCAGACCCATTGCTTCCTCGTCCTCCGGTATCATTTCCCCCACTGGGTGCAATGCAAGACTCTCATCCTCGTCTGAGGACAGGCTAATGGACTGAAGACCTTCCTCTTGAGCACGGCTGGTATCAATGGAGCCGGCGATAGATGGAGTAGGGTGGGTGGATTCCGCATCGTATTGGCTTGGCTGCGGGGTCTTGAGGGAGTCCTTGACAGCCACAGAAGTGGGGATCTCATTGTCTTCCTGTTGGCAAACGGAAGGATAGAAAAATGTAGGTTAAGAAGGAGGTCATTTCCATGTGACAAAAAAAAAAAATGTACCTTCAATGTCTCTGATTGAAGAAGTTAGGGTCAGAGTTAGACTTCAAACTTTACAGTTCAAACAACTCCAATAGTATTCTTGACCATGATGGTCGAGGTGACGACAATATACTGCAAGTCGATGGTAAACAACAAGATGGTAAAGTAGACCTTTGTCCCTGGTAAAAGTACATGCGTGTAGCATGTGACTTGCAAGTGACGATTCCCTTGCAAGTCTTCCAGGTCATGGTAGATATCTGCGCTCATCAAGACTCTTGGACGAGAGGCAAAAGTCATCAAGCGTTCCCTACAAGTTCAGTCGACTTCATTCAAACACATAAAAGGCTCCACCCATGACTCCTTCTCATGCTTTGCTTGCAGAGGCAACCAGTCCGGACTTGCCTCCTCAGCACATCTGAGGAATTCCTCGTGTTCCTCTGCAGGAGTCGTGCACTCCTTGCTTTCCTTCTTATTTTTGATATCTGCCTGCTATGAGGACATTGAAAGCTACAAACCGAGTGAGAAGCAGAGCAATACGTTTAATAACTGGGGAGGGGGGGGGGGGGTTCAGTCTCTTCCTTGCTGTCGATCCATCTGTGCACGATCACATGATCACACGCATGCAGGCAAACCGGATTCATGAACCTGGGTTACTCCCCCCCCCACACACACACACACTCGGTCCCGTCCTTACACACCCAGGTGTAAGTCAATCTTGAAGGTTCAGCTTCAGCGGTTGATATTCTCCACCACACGTGTGCAGTTAGAAAGAAAACCCCTCCTAGCGAGAGCAGCCTAACTTACCGCCGGCGGACGTTTGCTTTCGGGTGTAACTGGATGACATCTTTATGTTTTCAGGTTCACGACAGGTCTGCGTATTTACAGCTAGAATCTTTTCCGCAACTAATCGAATCGGAGAAAGGCTTGATTAAAGCATTTCAAGGCCTCGACTCTTGAACGGATATCTGATTGGACTACAAACGCAGTTGTACAAGGGTGCCAGTGGCGCTGCACTTATTTGAGATGTTTAACAAAATGATGCCCCCCCCCCCCCCCCAGCCCCCATCATTTCAGTCCTTGACATGTCTTTTAAATTCCATGCATTTACTTTTGCTATGCTTGCAAGACCGACTCTGCATGAGCACGACTTCGTTTCCAAGAATGTGTATCAAGCCCTTGAGACACCAGAGCAGCTAAAGACCTGTTGACAAAGGGCGTCTCTCCCCAGGTGTCTTTGCCACATACTGGAGAAACCAGATGGTCTATAGGAATCCTGCTTTCTAACCATTCTTCACTCGCCGCCGGTCGTGTGCTCCGGTCACGACTCAAGTTCAGGCCATTCGAGACAATTGTGACGTGCACTGTGCAGAGGCGGTTTAATTTCATTGCATTACCGTGTGCAATGACAATAAAGCGCTATTCTATTCTACTCTATTCAATAACAGACGCCATGTTCATGAGGTCAAACAAAGTGCATGTAAAAAGATCACAAGTTAGAATTCTGTGAAGTCTGTCGAGCCTCTCTGAAAGCCATTGTGTAAATGAAATTGTAATTGCAATAATTTTATAATGTCAAACATGAGACAACTGAGCCCTTTTGAGGTCCAGCTTTTACTCCATAGCAGCTCAAGCACGAATCTACACAGAAAGCCTCCCACCTTTTGCCGCCTTGTACTCGACACACGAGTCCTTTCGGTCTTGATCCAAAACATGCTGCCGTGATTCTCATCACATTCGAGTACTGGGGCACGAGCGCCATCTCCGAATTCAAGCTATTACGATATGTCAGTGTGTTTTTAAAAGGAACAACCTGACTCTCAAGAAAAGCTTGGACATCATTGTAGAGTTTAAGGGAAGAGAAAAACATGTACTACCGGTGTATATATATATATATATATAGTACAGTTTATACTTGTGCAGAAGGTATTACTTTAGTGTTGATAGATGATATTTTATTTAATGACAAATACTTTAAAATTACAACTTTGCTACTAATTAGTAAAACGACATGATCTTCTTTTATCCCACAATGGCGAAGACTGTTTGAGGTGATTTTACTCAGGAGTATTTTTAAATACCGGCAGCAGCCACTAGAGGTGTGTCACCCTCTTCAAAGGATCGCAGGGTTGTGACTTTGAAACCCAAAAGCACAAAAAGATCCCCACCTGCCACAGCCTTGAGTTCAACTGCAAATTGCTTTCTTTCACTCTCGCTCTATCTTCCCTGCCGTGCCTGGATGAGTTGCATCTCCCCCCCCACCCCCCCGGTTTGCCCTCGCTCTACCACACCCACGGAGGGGGGGGGGGGGGGGCTTGTGTGGATCTGAACATGTTCGTGCAACATCACAAAGTCAGGAGGTATGTGCGTGATGGCTCTTGTCAGCTCGTCGGCGTACGATCCTTGACAGGCATTATTGTGAGGAGAACCCAAAGTTGAGCAGCCGCCTAAACACGACCAATCGCAGCTAATCGTCTCTTGGCACTTCTGGAGATTCAATCCTCACGCCTCTGCGCCAGTCCAGGCTTGCCACAGACTCTGATTTACCTAAAACATATTTGATCTGATCTCTGTGTGCGTGTGTGCGTGTGTGCGGGAGGCAGCAGCAGAAATCCAAGCACCCTCCAGTGAAAACCGAGCTCGCCCAATCCGGAAGGCCTTTTGTAGACGGATCCATTAATCATGGTGATAAAATGCAAAACCAATGCGTCGCCCGCCAATTTTAATTGAAGGAGTGCTTCTGCTAATCTCACGGCAAGCGTGCGAAGTCTTCGCCACCTTCATCCCGCTCCACTGGAACTGGTGGCGATGCTATTTCTGTGTGCGGCTAACCAAACAAGAAAACGCAGTGAAATTACCACGTCCCGATTTTAACCCCAAACGATCCTGCAACACAATTTTATGTCTATGTGTGTACGTGTGTGCGTGTGTGTGTGTGGCTGAATGTTTGGCATTTTTTTCCTGGGAACGCTGTTAATTAAAGTGCTCTCAAAGCAAGCATTCATTATCCACCAGAGAACGTGTTTTGTGTGCGTCGACGTGTCCGTGTTCCAGCGCGCGTTTGCGTGCGGCCACGAAGGACGTCAGCGGTTTGTGAAAGACGAAACAAAAACCGTTTAAGGAGAGCAGCGTGAGGGATAACGGCCTACATTTGGAGCAAGTAAATAATAATAAAAAAAAAGACGTTAACGGCAAGTTTCAAGCATTTCTGTAGTCACGTGTGAAACAACAGCCGCATGGAAGAACCTGCCACGGAGTCGCACAGTCCTGCGAGGCGTTACCGATTCAGAACTTGTGTAAACGAGGCCCGGCTCGAACGCGGAGGGATCGGGGCGAGGCACCGATGACTGAAAGGGCGCCAGTGGGCTCAAGTTACTCGGTTCATTGCGTGCGTGATAATACCCGATAGTGTTTCTTTCCTAACCGTCTTTCTGTTTGCATGCATGTGTGTGTGTGTGTGTGTGTGTGTGTGTGTGTGTTTATGCATCTTGTGATACATTAGGGCTGGGTGATCCAGTTTGAACATGTGATCAGGAACAGAAAACAGAAAACGAGACGGAACGCTGCTCGTTTGCTGCCACGGGAACCACAGCAGCATCTGTAATCTCTGCTTTTAGGTCAGCCACGCCCGTTAGCAATCTAAACAGGTGTTTACCCCGACCCATCAGACGATGACAGGATGCTTTCCTAATCCCAGCAGGGGGGGGGGGGGGGGGGTAGTGCAGGTGCGTGTCAGGTGCTTCTGGAGGCCTGCACCAATTTGAGAATACAATCTGCAGTCCTGAGGATTTCTTCCTTACATTTGTTAATCCTCACGCCCAATCAAATTGCTTTAACTGTCATCCCTGACAAACTGTGTAACTTAACCCCCCCGCCTGCACATTCTTCACTTTATACAGCAGAAAGTTGGTTTACAGGACGTCCACACAAGTTCCCAGTGCATGATGTACCATCTGCGGACAGAGGAAGTAGGGAGGAAAGGAAGTAAAGGAAATGGAATATTCCATTTGTGTACCCTCTGTGTACTGTACTCTGTGTACTGCACGTTGTGTACTGCCTTTATATTACTTTTTTTTCTTACAATGAGCTCAATTTTAACATCTCAGGTCAACATCAGAGTGTGCTACTGCCAATTCCTAATCATCCTCGCCTAACACCCACCACTTGAGCTTTTGCAAAACAAGTTAGGGCATTATCCCCCCCCCCCCCCCCCCCCCCATTTCCACCCCTCCCCATATCGGCCCCACCAAAAGGAAAAACACGGCAAGTTTTACTGGCCTCGCAAGCTTGCGTAATCACGCAAAAAAAACAAAAACAATAACCGATTCAAGGCCTGATGTCACGCTGACGAGCCGGCGGAATGGAGGATTGTGTGACTGTGGAGAGGCGGCCATTAATCCTGACGTCTGAAGGAACCCGTTCCCACAACCCGTAATTCGGAGGGCAGCTGTCTGAATGACGAGATGTTCCCCATCGTGGAGTACACGCTAATAATTAGTTTCGTACATGGCGTCGTACTCGTTGCAACAGGATTACCGTTGGTGCCCCTTATCAATTATTCCACCATCCCCTCTAAAATATGAACTATAAATCTTTGCCTTTTTTATTCATTTATCGACATCTTGTATTGCTTATTTCTCCCCCCCCCCCCCCCCCACCTCTACTTATCACCATAAATCCAAGGTTCACTTTCGCACATCGCTGCAGCACAATTCCACAACTATCAGAAGCATTGTTGGATAAGGGCCGCAGCAGAGATACCGTGAGCATTTCTTTGATAAGGCTACCCCGCAATTGGCACAATATTTAGCCAATATGGAGGTCAGAGGTCACGACAGTCCACAGCGAAGCCATGAATTCATCACGTTATCGCAAGACGCCGCCGTATTTTAGAGGGTTTTCTTTGCAGAGAAATAAGAACCAGCATGGCCGTTGTTCTCCCCTTTCGTGCTGTGGATGTCGTGGCCTTGGCGAGTGGATCGGACGGACACTTTGGTTCGAAACATGAGAAAGGAGCAAGATACTGAGACGTAGGTGCGGCGCTGGGGTCTCATGTCAGTCTAAAGAGGATATCTGGTTTCATTCTCTTTGAATGCAAGACCTTGAGCTGGGTTTTTTTTAACATTCTAGGTAACCCTTTGCGAGCATGAACGGGAAATCTTAAAAGACAAAAGGGCAAAAGACGTAAAAGCTTCTCAGCGCAACGCGACAAAGAGAGTTGAATGCATTTACTTTATTAGTTCCCGAGGCAAAATTCCAGAACTTGCCAACTATGCGACTCCTGGCAGTTTAACAGTGCGGCGCATCACGAGGTGCGCTGGGAAGCCCAACAGTCATGGTCGCTTCCACCTTTCGCTTTGCTCGCACTGCTTTCGTGCATTGCCCACATTTCCTTTATGAAGACCTCAGGGTTATTTATTTATTTATTTATTCCATGACAAAAACAACCTTTTTAAAAAACGTGCTTTTCATGCCAACAGTGGTTCGTTGCAGGTCCAGCCAGAGTTTAAACACGAACGCAAACGGCGTTGCAACATCGCCGTCGCAGCTGCCAATGACAGAATCGGGCAGACTTGTCAAACCCGATTGCGACAACAAACAAAGCGGCAAAGTGGTGAAAGTATTACTTTCCCATCGAGGCGACAGTCTTTTCACCAAGAACGGGAGCAAACTGGAAACTCATTACAGCGGTCCGGTCCGCAGGAGGACACCGTTTTGTCACCTTGTCTTTCCTCCACCATCTTCTAAGAGCTTTTTTGTCCATATATTGATTTCCCTTCTGCCCTCTTTGTTTTTCTGTTGTTCTTTCTTTCCGAGTTATCTGAGGAATGAACCCCAGTGGCAAAATGAGAATGACAGGAAAACATCGGGCGGCGCAGTTATTGCCGAGAACTCTTTTGCAATTTGGAGTCTTCACTTTTTTTTCTATTACAGATTCTTTCTATTTTGTGATTGCCGATCTCTATCAAGTGTTGTAATTAGTCGCTCTCGTGCTACTACTGCGACATGTCAAAATGTCTTCCTCGAAAAATACATTCCATCAGACGTGTCTCATTCCAGTTTGACTGGTGTATTCAATCTGGAAGCTGCACTCTGCTGTCCTTCAGGGCTGGAACGCAACTCATGAGTCTTTATTCTAGTTTAAGTTTCTGGACAGTTTCAGGTACCCACTTTTCAGAATACAATTTTTCCACATTCCCTTTCCCTCGTCTCAAATGAACACGTCTCCATGGATCTTGATGAAAAAAAAAATCCAAAGATGGGTCTTTGTCTAATTCATATCCCCTCACATTTGGAGAGTGATCCGGATACCTGTCTGGATACAAACAAATATGCATTCAATTCACTCACCAAACATCACAGTCATAAAAGGGTCCGATATGAACTATCGTGCAAAACGTCTTCCGGATCCGATCCAGAATGAGGTCAAGAAAAAACATTGAAAATTCCATTTATGGATCCAAGAATCTGCAAAAAAAACAAACCTTGGCAGAGGTCTGCGCTCTCCGGGTGCTTTTCCAGTTTAATCTTATTTACTCACAATAACTGGTTTTATTACACCAAGTCAAGCGTCTAGTTCTTTTACGCGGGTTGAAGCTCAATCCTACAGAGCAACCGTCTGAGCTGTAGCAGCTAGCAGCGCTCTGGGCTATAAACCGGTGTAATATATCACCTGGTCGGGGGATGCAGAAAACAAATCCCCGGCTGTAGCCTAAAGCCAGCAGCCTGCTCCGACCTGCGGAGATGGGCTCGGATTTTACAGTGGAGGACTCTAGGACGAAGACACGCAACTTTAATTACACTCGGATAACCGGAGCACTCCGAGCATTTTAGCGTTTGGGACGATTCTATTGAATAAAGCGCTCTTTATTGAAGCTCGGCTCCCCGACTGCTGAGCGTTTGCCTTCGGCTCGAAGAGTTTTCCTCGCGTTGCATTTGATTTGCAGGAATAGACAAATTAAAGATGACACTTTAGTGAATCACGCCATGATGTTACCGGGCGCCGCCGCCATCACGGCCTCTGCAGCTCAGCGTCTGCCTGCAAAATCTTTGTGTCATTGTGTTTGGCTTGGCGGCAGAACTTGTTTCTCTTATTTTGCAATGTCTGATGAATGTTTTTTTTTTTCCTTTTTGGGATAGTTTGTTCACTCGGTTTAACTTGTTTGTTACGGTGAAGCTCCACTGCATGTGAAAGAAACCCAGAAGGGGGATATGAAGATGCATGCTTGGAAATAACTGTCGTCTTTTACCGGAACTGACCAGATGCAGACCCCCCCCCCCCCCCCCCACTACTACGATGCCAGTAAGAGAAGCAACTGTTGATCAAATTATTACCTTTTTCTGTGTGACAAATAGAAGGAATAAATTTTAAAAAATCAAATTTTTGGCGACAGGAAAGGCGGTGCACAAAAACAAACAAACAAGCGACAATCAGCAGTAATTAAGTCCTCATTAGTTCTTGTTAGGCACAGGAACGCAGCAGAGCGGCAGAAAGCCCCCCCCCAAAAAAAATAATCGGAGCTGGTTTTGTGCAGCTGTGGGCGTTTACCCAGAAACCATCTTTGTTTCCACCTCAACTGGCACGTACAGACTGACGAGTGTTCTGGATCAATCCCCCCCCCCCCCCCCCCCCGGCCAATAGCCACAGGGCCAGCATCGAGCATTCAGGCAGACAAATGTGCTTTTCAAGCAGTTTTCGGGGAATTGTGACAGGTGGCTCACGCAAAGAGAAAAAAATGCCCACGTGGAAATTGGAGGTTGTATAAAAGATGAAACGCATCATGAGCCCACAGATCTAGAGCAGCGCCAGTAAAGTCAAGGGAAAGAAAAAAAAAAAAAGACTTCTAACCCGGCGGCGGTGAGACAGAAAGGGACGGACAGAACGGGAGCCAAGACGAGCTCAGGGAAGGCGAGGGCTACGCCTGGGCCTTTTATTTCCCGCTCCCCTCGGGCACGCCGAGTCTCATTGAGCAGCTCTGTAACCTCATCTACCTGGACCCAGCGGATTAGCATAGCATCCAATGGGCAAGCTGCACGCGAGCACATGCTGCAGAGACACGCCCCGCCCTCCCCCCCTGAGCATACCTGGATCTGCTACTCCCACTAACTATTCCCAGCTCCTTGTATGACTCGGGGAGGGTGGAAACGTTTAACTGCAGCAATCACAGTAAAATTTAACTTTCACACCGTCGATATTTAGAATAGAAACGAAATAGAAAACTGAAGGCAACACATTCGCACGGTGAACGGAAGGGAGGGGGAAATTAATCAGAGATTTGCTGGTAGGAAAAAATGTGACATAAAAAAACAACAGAACGCCGCCCCCCCCCCCCCCTTGGAGCAAATAAAAATGGACCCAGGCTCCGACAAATGGATCAGCGGAGCCGCCTCAAACGGGATGTTAGGTCTTGGCACCTGTTGCATTTGAACAACAGAGTCTCAGTACCTGGGAAACCAGATAACGGTGGCTAAGAGGCCCTGCCTGTGTCAACAATGCCCCCCCCCCCCCTTCGCTGCCTGGACACACACACACACACCATACTCAGAGAGCATCAGGGGCTCTTTTTTTTTTGTGTGTGTCTGCTTTTATTAGCGCAGCAGGAATCCAGGTGGGAGTTAAGGGCCGCCTCTCACATCCCGTGCAAAGGAAATATGTTCCCAAGTGAGAAATGGGCTGCATGAGTCGCCAGAAGATATTGTGAAATTTATCAATTATTATAGAGCTTTAATCTCACTGGTGTGGTTGGGCAGCTGAAGTAAATCCATCCAGAAGCTTTACCTGTCTGTCTGAGCGATGACTGTGGGGGTGTAAACAGATCCAGTCAAAGTCAGAGGATGAGTCCTCCTCTATTATCCAACAGCCTCATTCCCAGACACACCCTTCTTCATCACGTGCACGCGCACGCACACACACACGCACACATACCGAAAGCGGGCACAAGAAGAAAAAGTGTACTCGTATGTGTCGGAAATGAAGATCCTATCCTCCATGTAGAAACCAAATCATATTTAACACGGATTATTAGAGTTGAACGCTCCTTTATTAATCACCTTTCACATCCAGACACGCCCCCCCCCCCCTCCCTCTGCAGTCAGTCAAATACGAACGCAAATACGGCCGGTAACACACTACGAAGCGGTCTGAAGTGCTACTGATGCAAATGCATTTAATTATCATATTAAATGTAAAATGAAATGCAGACAGGTAAATCCTGGACACGCCCCTTTATCTGGATCCTTTGAACTTGCAAAGTGATCTTTTCTGGGCAATCCTCCCACTCTGGTTTGCAAAAGTCCGTTGGGTTGTTTTTGCATATTAACGCTGACAAGAAAAAAAGGCAAACCTGAAAGTAGGGCAATCAGACCACGCATGCGCACGTCAAGAACATTGTTGAAATCCAGGTATAGGCCAGCACCAAAGACCCGCCCCACTCTGCCTCTGATTGGCCTGTCCGTGACGCGCTTCGACCCTTCACCGGTATGTGAGAAGCGTTATCGCGAACCAATCAGAGACAGAGGAGGGCCGAGGGCCGAGGGGGGGGGGGGGAGGAACTATCCTGGATCCATTCCGTCTTTGGGACAGGCCTCAAAATCTAAAAATCACCTGTCCTCTTTCCCTTCCCACAACATTTCACTGATGTCCGTTCAATCAAACAGAACCAGGTAAACCCAAAATGGACCCCCCTCACCTGGAAGATGAGCACCTTGAAGTGGTTCCTCTTCAGCAGGTGGCTGTGGTTGGCCTCCAGCCTCTTCACCTGGCCGGCCTGCCTGTCCAGGCGCTCCCGCACCTCCTTCAGGTGAAGGCTCACTTTGCGGGAGCGCTCGAGCAGCTTGCTGACGCAGTTGGACGTGCCGACGTGCGTCTTGGACAGCCGCGTGACGTCGCCCTGCACGCCGCGCACGGCGCCCTCCAGGTCGGCCTGCCGCTGCTCCATCCGCTGCTGGTTGTCCTGCACCGCCTCCAGCATGTTGACCAGCTTGTCGAGCAGCGCCACCACGGTGATGGCGCTCACCTGGGTCGGGCTGCCCGGCACGGGCGCCGGCGCGGGCGCGCTCGGGCTGGTCGGGCTTTTGAAGCCCAGCCGGGACAGGGTTCCGGTCGGGGTCGGCGTGGACGGGACGGACGGCGGGCCGAAACTCGGGATGAGGAGCTCGGGCTCGGGCGCGCTGTCGGGCTGCTGCGCGACGGCCTCGGCGCGGGACGCGTCGTCTTCCATGGTTCTCAGGTGGGCCGCGCACGTCCCGCGTTAATGGAGGAGCTCACCTGGATGCGGGGAGCGCGCTGCGTCGGGCGCGGCTGTCACTTGTTGCAGCTGAGAAATGAACGCGGGCACCCACGCCCCTGTCGGTCTTTATGTGCGCGCGCACACACGCACTCACACGCACTCGCTTTTGAACTTTCAAAACACCTCCCCTGCAAGCCAAAGGGGAGGGGCGTGGTTGTTATGGAAACCGTGCATGCCGAGCCCTATTTACAGATAAAGAGGTGGAGGTGCGCCGTGTGTGTGCGCGCGCGCGTGAGCGTTTGTGTGCGAGTCCTTCCCGTCATGTGACTGCCAACAGTTTCACTTTGATCTTACATGCCTGCATTTATAAAATAAAATAAAAATATTATATATGCGTGACTTCTGCTTTTTGTTTACTGCACCGTGTGTGCGTGTGTGTGTGTGTGTGTGTGTGTGTGGTGTGTGTGTGTGTGTTTTCTTGGCCCTAATTGCAGGCTTACAGGACCCGCATCACTGTGTGTAAAACTCTACAATCCATCTTTCCTCATGTGTTTCAGGAACATTCTTTCCGCTGCGATGAATCCTCCGGGAGCCTCCTCTCCTTCCTCTTCCTCCTTCTTGTTTTGGAGCTCGGTGTCATGGCACTGGGGGGCAGACTGACATGGAACTGTGGAAATCCCTGATTCAACAATGAGCTCATCTGTGCCCTGACATGAATCCCCTGGCTGCTCTCAATCGTTCCCTCTTTGCAAATATTTAATTGACAGACGTTCACTGTGAAACGTTTTTATATCTGAGCTCGGGAAATGGTATGTGGATCTATTTTTTGCTGATTGATTCCTCTGCAGAAAAGGCCCTAAACTATGACAAGAATCTAACTGTATCAGTTCAGACCATCAAGAGCATTGAAGGCAACCCCTCAGGTTTTATTGAATTTTCCCTGATATGGTGGAAGGGCTTAATCATCCATCATATAAAATCAATAAAAAAAAAAAAATCACGCCCTTAAATTGAGATTTGTCTTTGTGCAACTACTGGAAAGCACACAAGGGAAAGACACACCTTAGAACAACATTAAACACGTTGGCAGTCCTCCTCTGTCCAAACCACTTAAATAAAAGCATTTATATTATAACTATTTTATATTTATAGTCTTCGTGCTGTTATTTTAGCATTTGACAAAACTAGTTTTAGCCTCACAATCTTTATATCTGCAAACTCTTCTGCAAAGCTTTACAACTTTCTTGTCTGTACTATGAATGTGATTCGGCCGCCATGGACACACTTAGCTTAGCTTAGCTTAGCTTAGCTTAGCGCAACGTTCAGTGCTATGTCCAGCTATGTGCAGAGTTAAGACCGCTGCCAACCGCCCCCTCAAAAGTTTGCTTATTGTTCACTGTTTAATCATTACCGAATCTAATGATTCAAAATGACTCATTCGGGTTTTGTGAGGTGCAACAACTTCCTCCTTTTTGAAACCTGCACGAAGGTGGAGCTTGTTTGCTTCGGACAGAGTCAGGCTAACTTTTAGCTTTGTACCAATCTAAGCTAAGATAAGATTAAGCTAAGCAGCGGCAGAAAGATGCTTGATATAACGAATGCAGAGAACAGAGTCAACAGTGAATCATTTTGACCCTTTCATCTCATGAAAGAAAGAAACTGTAAAACAATTTCTTTAAAACAGGGTCACACTTTTTTACTCTTTTTCATTGTTTTTGTTTGACACATTTCTTGAAGCCTGGTATAATGACAGGCCGGGAGAAAACCCATTACATTTTTGGTGTTAATTAAGATTAAGGATGTTTTCTTTCAACATTTCTCCCATTCATGCAGACACTTTCTGAACCAATTTCCATAAAACGTTGTGTTCGGGTGAGACAAGCAAGCTAATCAGACAGGATGGCCTGGCCTGAGTGCTTTACTGCAGCGATACATGCAGGAAGATGCGCTCCTGACAGACTCTCCCATTCCAACATCTGGAACTAGAGCGCCTTTTCCAGAGGTTGCTCTCTCAACAAGCTTCAAAGGCGTCAGAGTCGATGTGTGGGATGCAACGACGCACAACAAGCAGGGTTTCTTCTCCCATAATTCAAAAACCTCAGTGTTTCCGACTCCTCTCCTGCATCTCCATGGCGACACACACTTTCAGTCAACATGAAAGGCCCACCTCCCGTTCCTAGCTGTTGAACTATGACTTTTCCCAGCTTCACCCCAGGCCCAGAGTGGAGGGAATGGTTCGACACTCCCATCCTGTCATTCTTTCATTCTTCCAACTGCCTCCTTTTTTCCTTTCCTTTCCTTTGAAAGAACACATATACATTTTTTAATCAGTACTTGCTTTCCCACGCTTATCTAACAGACAAAAGCACATAAACAAAAAAAATAAATAAGTACTGGTCGTCCATGCATCTTCCATTTTAAAACAGCTTGAAGAAATTGCCCTCTAGAGGCAGTGACATGTAAGTGCATGGCCTAATCCACTCCATTTACATTATCCTCGCTTTTCAATGGCAGGCAGTCTCAGCTACACTCAAGTCAACTTTGAAAGGTTTTTATACAGCATAACAAGAAACTCTAGAATTCTCTAACAATTCTCCAGAAACAAACACTGCTCCTGATACATCGGCCCCACCACTTCAGCAGACATGCTGCTGCAAGTCGCATCATTGAGCGGAGCTTTGCGGCCTGGGAACCCATCCGGGAGGTGCTTCGAGGCAAGGGGGGGAGGGGGGGTTGGTATGAACGGGCGGAAGGGTACTTGATGAACAAGTTTCTTTTCATGGAAACACAATGTCTTTTAGTTTTTGTGTGTGTTTAGTGTTTTTCTTTCCCCCGAAAGCAATGAACGTTCTTTTCTGTTTATTTACACAACTATATGAAATTCTAAAAGATAAACAGGGTTAACATTTCACATTGGATGGGGGGGGGGGGCAACTTTCAAACACGCAAAGTCACCTGAACTGATTATCTGTCTCACTGTCTTTTTATTTATTTACCTTTACTTTCTGCATCTCTTGGGGTAGGAAGTGTGAGACACGGTTCTCATCCTCTGCTACGCGGTTCCAAAATGTTTGTCTGTTATCCCACTTCAGGAGGACTCAAGAATGCAAGTGAAACACCTCGAGGCAAACTCCCTGGAATTTAACGTTGGTTTCTCTCACAGACAGACGTTATAATATCCAAGAGGAAATACTCGGGTGGACGGCTACTGTCTGCGTTTGTACTTACAGTTGCATTTGAAGTGTGTGTGTGTTTTTTATAAGGAGGTAACAATAACGATAGACTGACCCGTCCTATCCATTGGGGTTCTTTTTTTGTATAGCAATGGATCGACCTTACTTTCGTTACACAAGTGGGAAGCGTAAAAAAAATAAATAATAATAATGAATGAAGCATTTGCGGCTCCAGAGGGACTTTTGTGAAAGCCTCCAAAGTGCCCCAGGTGACCGGGACCGCAGACTGCAAGTCTGAAAATGAAAAGTAGGTGTGGAAGTTAGAAGAACCAGAGCTGCCTGCTCCTTATCTCAGCCGGGGGGCTAGCAGCCGGATGCTACTTGCTATACCTGTGTGACACGCCCGAATCCCTGACCAACCTGTTGACAGTGGTTTACAATGTGGAGGGAGCGGGATGGTCGGATTAAAGTTGGTCAATCTGGTTCTGATGCATAGATTAGGATTTCAGGCTTGCGGTGCGATGCTAATCCAATGATGAGCATCTTTATGCGACTACGTTTGACTGCGCTCTTCGGCTATCCCTTTCAATAGGCTGCGGCTGTGGCTGTTTAGAGTCCTTTCCATCGACGGGTCTCGTAGCATTTCAGTCATTCAGTCCCTCCTTGTTGTTAAAGTGGACTCTTAACGTCTGTCATCACCGCCAACGGTTCCCACGTGGGCGGTCATACCGACAACGATGCGATGCGATCGGTGTTTGATCAGTGCAACAGGCTCAGACTCGATGTCTGGTCGCACGGAGGGACCGAAAGAAGCAATGCTACCGTTTTGTCACTAAATCAAAGGGGCCCCCCACGGAGGAGAAAATGGCACGCTGGGACCAAAACAGATGGTGATGGGAGCTTTAAATGACCCCCTCACACACACAGGACAGGGCTCCCAAAGCGTAGATTCTTGAAAGACTTTCACCTGCCTCCCGGGAAAATGGTTGGATTTCGGTTATTGTTCCACTCATCGCCAGGACTTCTCTCACTCTACATTGCAGATAGAAAAACATACAATAATAATTCGGAGGCATGTGCTCGATCTGTGTTTGATAAAAGTTGTAAAACAAGCCTGCGTGTTCCGACACGATGTCTGAAACGGCCAGGAGGTGGATGAGGAGTTTCAGATCGGAGTGTCAGATTCCAAAGCTGAGTGAATATCTGTTCAGTAGGTGTTGGGGCTGGGAGCGCGAGTACAGGCGGGAATGTGGGTGGTGTTATAACAATGTAATAAAATGTAATAAGCTCAATGAAATAATTGGTTCATCACTGTGTGAATTGTGTTTAAAAGTTTCATTTCAAATAAACGAGCAATTATGAATTTCATGATTACTGACCACTTCATGCAAGCAGTGATTTGAACATATTGTTTAAACCTGTCATGCAAATCTAAGTATAAACAAAACATAAAAAAGGTACAATCAAAGATTATTTTGTGGAATTTTTCGTGTGGAATTGTTAGCATATAGCTCAGCTGGCTGCACGGCTGTCACTTCACTGGCTCGATTAAACATGTTCAAACTTTTTTTAAGTGAAAGTCAAATCCCTTGTGGTTTATCCATTCGATTATTTACTGCATTCCTTGACCGCAGTCCACAGATGAGAGGAGCTACTCAGACATTCCCAGAAGCTTCCTTCCTACTCCTCCCTGGCCTCGGGCTCGTCGGATTTGTGTTGAAATCAGCAGAAGAAGACAGGAAACTGCCCGGATTACTCTGACGGGGTCTGCTGGGAATGGCACAGACACATAGACGCATTGGAGGTGACACGGACGGGGGGGGGGGGACAGGCTCTTGCATTCCTTCTTTGATAATTGAATAATTCATGACCCTAAATTACCAAGTAGTTCCTTTGATTTAGAACGTTTTGCCGCAAAATGGCTGCTTTTAGGCCTCAATTGTATTTTTTGAATCTGTGTTCACATCACTGAATACTCTTTTTTTTGTGTCTCCACCATAGAGGTCATGTTTTGATCTGTTTGATTCTAAATTGAATTCCTCAAAAACTCCTTCAAATCAATTTGACACCGGACTTGAAAGAATGAAATTACAAACTACAAGCAGGCAAGTTAAATATTCCTGGTTAAGTAATCCCTCCAGAGGAGGAGGGATCGGGGGAGAGAGATGAGGGGAAATGTGCACAAAGTGGGATCCCTGCTAAGGATGTAAATTAAAAAAAAAAAGCTTCTGGCTTTTCCTCGTAGTTTGAGGAGGCCATTTACATGACTGTTGTTGCAGATGAAAATACAAAGATAAAAGCTGTTGCTAAACAACATAAAAGATCACAATTATATTGTGACAGTTAGAAATGATGGATGGATATTACTGATTACGTTGTGAAAACGTGACGTTGTCGGCAGGATTCGAACCTGCGCGGGAAGATCCCAATGGATTTCTAGTCCATCGCCTTAACCACTCGGCCACGACAACTGCGCACGGTACGGAGCCACCTTGTGGCCCTTTTTTACTCAGCGCTACCTATTGTCAAACGGTGACGCATTGAGACGTCATAACTTTATTTCACCCTATTGACACGCCCAGTCGCATCACTTCGAATCTCTCGCGCTGAAAATCCAAAGTAATTATATTTTACTGCAAATTCAGAGGCAGATGAAACACAATGAGCCACACTGATATTAGATTACACTTTCAAATACGCATTTCTGATTTTTAATTCTGTTTGAGTAGCAACATAAATTATAGTAAACCTTTTTTTTTTTTTTTACTTAAACTGGTGAAAGGGTTAGTTTGATCTGTAAATTCTTAACCCTAACTAACCCATGAATTTACAGCAGGCAATACGTAAT